>NW_027266268.1:36333796-36401786 GCF_022045235.1 Haliotis cracherodii | reverse complement strand
TGATTATAATAACCTTTCTTTCAGGGGGCGGTCGGGTAGCCTAGTGGTTAAACGTTCGCTCGTCACACCGATTCCTGACATGGGTACAATGTGTGAAGCTCATTTCTGGTGTCCGCCGCCGTGATATTGCTTGAATACTACTAAAAGCGGCATAAAACCAAACTCATCCATCCATCCTTTGTTTCAGATGCTAAAAGGAATTGTGCGGGGATGTATGTCTTTCCGATGAGAAGCTGCCGCCAGTATATTGATTATGCTCCCATACTGTGTAACGGAACAGTCAAGGCTGTGTTTCGGGCATACACAGATTCTGGTTCAATATCAAGGATGACAAAATATGTGAAACAGCTTCTGGACAAACGACGGTCCATGGTTCTATTTGGCTGTGGACTGTGGAAATTCTTTAACAGCCAGGACACGGAGAACTATGCCAGGTCTGTCATAAATACAGTTCATCAGGGGAAGAAACGGACCTGGCCAAAACTGGTCTGGTCTGGGTTCCATCAGTTCGGCATCTGGCGTAGAGCCTTTGTGAAGGGAGTAGACAATGAACATGCAGAGCTTTTCAACCGATACATGAGGAAGGTCGTAGAGGAGTACAGTGTCCCTATGTTCGACACTTTCAACATGACAAGAGAAGTCCACAGCGTTGACGGGACTCATTACGGCGCAGGTGTCAACTTTCTTAAAGCTCAAATTTACTTGAATTATATAAAAGAACTTCAAACACAAGGCAGGTGGGAATAAAACTATCGACAGAAATACGAAATTGCGTTTTGTATTTGTGTCATACGTCATGCACTATTAGTTCTCTACAAATATTTTTCATGAATTAATAATGATTTAGTAAATATATTGTCATAATATATGTAAATGCATGATAAAGACACTGACGTGGACATTAAAGTCGCCTTTACACAGGGCTGCGACCTTTGTGCCACCTTTGAGCGATCAAAATCTGGCCAGGACGCTCAATGGTCGCCTAAATCCAGAAAACCATGTTTCTGTGTAACTGCTCCAGCAGTTGTTCAGCAGTAACTGCTCGAATTGTTCAGCGTCAACCACAATGAAACACTGCAGGTACAAGCCCTCTATTTATAGGCAGGCTGAGGAGGCACTACAGGTAGCTCAAAAGAGGCAGAAAAGAGGCAGAAGAATTGCCATGGTGTCTCAAGGGTTGTCGTGGTCGCCGAATAGAGGAACGGCGGTCACCAGAGTCATCGTTCAATGCATGCTGTTGGTCGCCTAAAGGAGGCACAAGGGAGGCAGAAGCATCGCCCAGATTGACGTGAATATTTTTCAGCAGAACGCATCCATTACCTGGAGACCATTTGGCGACCACTGTGCCTTCATTCTGCAACAACGACAATGCTTGTGCCTCCCTTCTGCCACCTTTGAGCATCCAACCTCCTCGGCGACCTTTGTGCGACTGTTTTGAACATGTTCATGTGCGTAACTTCACGGCGACCATGGCGTCCATGGCGATGTCTGAACCGCCTGTGTACCACCTTGGAAAGACCTAGGCAACCATTCTGTCTCCTATGAGCCTCCAAGGACGACCAGGCAAACTTTATGGTCGCACACGGGGGGCACAAAGGGCGCCATCCTGTGTAAAGGCCCCAACATTTAGTGTGATAAATCCAGATGTTTCCTCAATATCAATAGGCCTGACATAGACAGTGTGATTGATGGTAGGCCTATTGATTTCAACAGTTTGCGCCAGTTCAAAGTTACAAGGTGGGTACTGATGTATTCCTAGAGTTATTGAACATATATACGTAGTGTTGATATTGAGTTTTATAACTGTACGTCCTGTTACGAGTTGTTTCCTAATTTGAAAAGCAAAAGTGTACCCTGACAAAAAAGTTCGAAAAGAATTAAATGTGAAATCAGTAAATGACCACACAAGATCAATGCATAATTAAAACTAACATTGAAAACCCAGGAATTGGTTTACAGTCATAAAAAGTAATACAATGGATCAAATATGTGTCAACAGTAATAAAAAGCAGGCTCTATTGATAAGTTAGTGCATCGACGAATGTCCAGGACCCGTGAACATCCGGGGTAGAATAGGTCTTCAGCAGCCCATGTTTGCTATAAAAGGCTACTATGCTTGTCTTAAGAGGCGACTAACGGGATTGGGTGGTCAGGCTCTCTTACTTGGTTGATGCATGTTATAGTATCCCAATTGCATGGATCGATGCTCATGATGTCAATCACTGGATGTCTGGTCCAGACGTGATTATTTACAGACTGCCGTCATACAGCGGGAATATTGCTGAGTGCGGCGTTAAAAAAACAAAAAAACAAAAACAAATACGAATGTCCAGATTTTGTCGAATGATTTGAATGATGCAGGTGCTCCGTTCTTGCACCCGGGGAACAGCATTGGCAGCAGGCAGAAAACTCGGTGTTGTTAGATTGGTATCCCGCCCGCGCACTTTAAATAAATAAGTTGGAGCGTAGAAATTAAAGCAAAAAAACCATTTTCAATTTAATAAAAAAATATCGATTGTGTGATTCCGAATATATCTTGAGTGTGACTGTTTATGAATCACCATCGAATCGGGATAATATCATGTGTTCGCGAAAAGGTGAGCATATGCTGTCCCACCGGTGGCACCCCTTACAAACCCATGCAAAGGCAAGTCAATTGTCCATCGAAAAACACGGGATCATATTGTACACGTCAAAATATGAAATTGTATCGGACATCTTGTTTTGTCGCTGATGCGTCAAATTTGGAAATATCCTCCACATGTCTACCATAAAACGTTTTGAATGTTTACAGGGGTCGTGAATGTTGTAACCTTGTTCAAACAACTTCTGAGCAAGAGTTGTAGGACGCTCTTTGAAATCATGGTGGAAAAAGTATACTCGATTGTACCTCAACGACTGGGGCTGCAGGAATATTGCTCGACCTAAAGAGAAAGTTGACTACTGGAAAGTTGAAGTCATATTACTCTTGTCATACCGTCATGTGGAGAGTGTTTTGTCACTCTGAATATTTATGCATAGATCTAACTATGAAACAGATGAAGCGGTCTCACTGGTCTCCTTTATTTCTATTTCAGCTGGGTAAATCAGTGGAAGGGAATTGGCTATTTGATTGTTATTGAACGATATCAGATCATGGATATACCTGAAGCTAAACTTCAACTTCTTGGCCAAATTACCTTGTAATTTATGAATTTTGTTATTCATATGCATAAGGAAACAGATCAGCCAGAACGGGAGCGCAATTGATGCCCAGGGGGATGCCTACACCTTGCCTAAATGTCTTATCCACAAATTATACATGGATGTTATCAATGAGGTCCAGCATTTCACATATTGTTTTCTCAGTGAACTTAAGGTGGCATTTGCTTTCATTTTTGACACATTGACCTGAACGTCTGGAGATAGGTATGTAACTATATCTATGGTCATCATGTTTTGTGGCAAAAGCCCCAAAGATCAAGGAATGAAGTTTGTATTTCCTTGAGTTTGCCATGTGGGATAGTGATGTACAAAGAAAAATCAAATGACAGAATCGAACCTTGTTCTTTTCTGAGATTTAAAATAGTGTAGCAAATCCGTTGAGTTTTTGAGAATCCACATGGTAATAATTCAACTTGTCTCAAATACTTTCTGTGAATATAAAGATAGTCCTTCCTTGATTGTATTAAGGATAATGTAAATCGTTGAGACAGGGATTCGGCGGTAAATTTGCGGGACCCAGCAATACATCTCTTTTTGTATGGATTTTTACGGAGCTTTGGAATCTAGTACAAAAGAGGGATTGACATGATCAGGTTTGAAAGTTGAAAGTTTATAGTACTGATGCATGGTTTGGCAGATTTCTCCAGTTAACATACTGGCCTTATATGTGGGATTATTTGATATGTCATTTATACCAAGTTCTTTGATCAAACAATTTATGTAGTGATGCTTTCAAATACTGAACAGAAACGTCACCATGGCTAGATATATGAGAAACCTTATTTGTCCAAACACTGTAAACATTCTTTGAGACATATTAAAAAGATGAAACTGGGCAAAACTGATCATCAAGGTTGAAATTAAAGTGTCAAATGTTCTTAAAGTGAAACACAACTCTAGTCTGAGAAAATGGCATCACAAGTCAATATCTCGTGTGTCCGCATTGATGACTGCTGTACAACGTCGATACATGGATTGGATGAGGCACTTGAGCCCACACTCTGAGGAACGCCTGACGCACTTCAGCTGCAGTTGTCGGCCCTGGTCGGACGTCATTCAGCCGCATTTGAATCTCGTCCCACAGGTGCTCAGTGGGATTTAAATCGGGACTGAGGACAGGCTACTACATGGTTCTGATGCCATTCTGCTGGAGGAAGTCTCCTGTTGCTCTCGCAATGTGATCACGGGCGTTACCATGCAGAAACTCGTGGTTGCGGCGACGTGCCAAATGAGGTATGGCGTGTGGTCTTAAGACTTGATCAATGTACCGAGCTACAGTGACATCATTGCCTCTCCCTGGACCGATGTTCTGGAAGACCACAGGGTCGACCCACTGTGCAAGACCAATTCCACCCCACACCATGATGCTCGGACCACCCCACGAGTCTCTCTCAACAGCACAAGCATCCGAATAACGTTCCCCACGGCGTCGCCAGACTCTCTCTCTCTCTCTCTCTCTCTCTCTCTCTCTCTCTCTCTCTCTCTGCCATCTGCTGTTGAGATACAGTAACGGTTCTCGTCTGAGAAGACTGCTGTTGCTGCCACTACTGGTGCTGCGTTGGGCACTAAAGACGAATCCGGTGATGACGTGGTGTCAGAATGGGTCCTCGTTGTGGCCTGTGACAGTGGAGGTGTCTGCTCGTCAATCGTCGGTCGATCAGTTTCCGCAGCAGTAACAAAGCGATCTTGCACAATCAGACGATCCTGACGTCGGGTGATGACCCTTTGTCTTCCACTACATGGTCGATCATCTTTAGTGTTGGTGGTCTGGTACTGATGCTGGAGCCTGTTTATGGTTCTTACGTAGACTTGAAATGCATTGGCTACTTGCCGGACGGTTTGTCCAGCTTGTAATCGTCCAAGGGTTTGGTGTCGCTGATTAAATGTAAATCTTGGCATGTGGTGGCAATTCAATAACGAATGAATGTTATCCGACCTGGGTGGATTTTATAGGGCAAGAAATGGGGGAACGCATGTGCATTTCAATTTGCACGGAACGCACGTGCATCGGGTTGCCGTGATTTTTTTAGCGATCGGTATTATTGTCATCTGCTTTGTTTTTTATCATCAAATTTATTTTTCGGACAAGGTAATATTGAATTTTAGAAACTTCAACAAAAATTACCCAGATATTTAAATGACAACTTTTCATGCAATGTTACTTGGGGTGACGTTTCTTTTGCGGTTCAGTATATAATGGTTATGTTATTTTAGTCCTCAGTGGGAACAACTACAAACTTTTTATGTAGTGCAGCCAGACTTTGTGTGATAATGTCAAGACCTTGTGAAGTCTATAATGTCCAGACCTTGTAAAATCAATAATGTACAGACCTTGTAAAGTTAATAATGTCCAGACCTTGTGAAGTCTATAATGTCCATACCTTGTAAAGTTAATAATGTCCAGACCTTGTAAAGTTGATAATGTCCACACCTTGTGAAGTTCATGATGCCAGGATCTTGTAAAGCTGATAATGTCTAGACCTTGTAAAGTTGATAATGTCTAGACCTTGTTAAGTTGATCATGTCTAGACCTTGTAAAGCGGATAATGTCTAGACCTTGTAAAGTTGATAATGTCTAGACCTTGTAAAGTTGATAATGTCTAGACCTTGTAAAGTTGATAATGTCCAGACTGTGTGAGGTTGATAATGTCGGGATCTTGTAAAGTTGATAATGTCCGGATCTTGTAAAGTTGATAATGTCCGGATCTTGTAAAGTTGATAATGTCGGGATCTTTTAAAGTTGATAATGTCCCGACTTTGTGAAGTTGATAATGTCTAGACCTTGTAAAGTTGATAATGTCTAGAATTTGTAAAGTTGATAATGTCTAGACCTTGTAAAGCGGATAATGTCTAGATCTTGTAAAGTTGATAATGTCTAGACCTTGTAAAGTTGATAATGTCTTGACCTTGGGAAATCTATTATGTCCAGACCTTATAAAGTTGAAAATGTCGGGATCTTGAGAAGTTAATAATGTCTAGATCTTGTAAAGTTGATAATGTCCAGACTGTGTGAGGTTGATAATGTCGGGATCTTGTAAAGTTGATAATGTCCTGATCTTGTAACTTGATAATGTCGGGATCTTTTAAAGTTGATAATGTCCGGATCTTGTAAAGTTGATAATGTCGGGATCTTTTAAAGTTGATAATGTCCCGACTTTGTGAAGTTGATAATGTCGGGATCTTGTAAAATTAATAATGTCTAGACCTTGTAAAGTTGATAATGTCTAGACCATGTAAAGGTGATAATGTTCAGTCCTGGTGAAGTTGTTGATGTCCAAAGTTAGCTGGACCTACTCCTAAACGACGTAAATTCTCACGAGATATGACGAAACTGGAAGGTCTCTGATCAGGAGACGCAACCCTTTGAAACAAGCGTGCTGAACACGTTGTCATGCCCAACACTCTCGTGAGAATATCTGTGCCTGCTGTATTCGCTATATGGCGTGTGGTGAGTCGTCGATCATCAATAATCATTTCATATGTCATCAACATCTTCCTCAATGATGCCAGTCGAAGGTCGTCCGGATCTTGGAAAATCTTTGAGAGGAACCCATCCCACTCGTACTCCGCTACCTACCTCTTGATAGTGGCAAAGGAAGGAGCATCATTCCATAAAGATGCCGACATGTCCGCATGGATGGCTGTTGAAATTATCCCTTTCAGTCATAGATACATAATGCAACACGGTAACCAATTTTGGCATTTTTAATTAACAGAGAATTCGTCACTCTGACGTGTGTATAATTGCGCTGCCTGGTCGTGTATCTGGTTCAACTGCAGCCTGTAATCATGGAACGTATTGAACTTAATACATGCCAACTGTTAATGGCGTTCTATACATCCTTCTTAGTCAGGCACAGAGCCTTTCAATTATTCCTCATGTCTTGTGCCCCGCCAGCTGACAATCATTATCATATTTCAAAAAGTGAGGTGGGTTGCTAAGCGATTCATTAGAATGTCAGATGGCTGTGTAGGTTGACAAGACGGTGACTGCGCTATGAGCCCGATTTTAAGATGAGCAACGAGGTGTAACAGGCTTCTCATTATTACAATACGTTATTCATAGCGGATACCATACTAATCCTGTAGTGAGCGAGTGAGTGAGTGAATTTGGTTTTACTCTGATTTCAGTAATATGCCAGCACTATCACTAGCTTGGTTTTGCGTTGTGTGCATGGGGAGAGTCGATCCCGGAAGAAAGAACTATTTTACCTTCTTGGCTAACCCTTCGCCCCAAAGTACAGTGAATCGGTTGGGTTTAAAGCCACTTTTAACAGTATTCAAGTTATATCACGACGCGCCAACTTGATGTGCGAGGAATGCGCGAAGTGATGCAGGTTTAAGGTCGCTTTGAACAGTACTCTACTAACTATATAACGGCACGTCAGTTTACTTAAGAATTGACCTTCACTTTGTGTGAGTTCATTTGAGTAGGAACCTTCATAGAGTGAGGGCCAAACTGTATGAACGCCTGAGCTTGCGACGACTTTCATACAATGTTTGGCCCTCACTCTATGAAGGTTCATACTCCAATGAACTCACACAAAGTGAAAGTCAATACTTATAATTTTTTATCACAATTTCTTACCTCAAAGGATGTAGGCCAAGATCTAAACACAATCTTATTTAGTATGTGTGACTTCATGTTCACACTGACAGCCATACACCAACCAGCTATATCGCGGAGTAAAATAGTTCCTCAAAAAGAGAGGTGACATGAGCGTATGGATGCACAACTTGCTCTTCAGACACCTTACGCAGCACATGTGTTCAAATCATATCCTCATTAGATGAGAAAGTTCTGTAAAGAACTACCTCAGTAAGTAAGTCACAATGACAGCGCGTCGTAATACATTTACATCAAGTACAAGACGTCAAAATGGCCGACACGATAAACGCGACGCGAGAGATTTCCGATGTTGTTAATGAACCTGTGGCGGTTACAAGTGTTAGTCATCATTGATCAACTGGCCGATCATTGAAAGGTAAATTAAGATGCGTCAAACAGACACTAGGTAAATTCATAGATTGCTGGAGACGGCCATTGTCAGCCTAGACACGGATCGAGTTCATACTACGATAGTTTAGATGTGCATTTCTTCGTTTGTTCATTATAGGATGGGCTGTAGCGAGGATATTCGTGAACAATCATGCTGTCACTCTCTCTGACATTTCTCAATGTATACTGTAACGCTGCGACCAAGATAAAGGTTCTAAATGACCAAAAAGAACGCTTATGTATGTTTTCGTGCTAGGGAATTCCCAGGGGTTTCCCCAGGAATGTGGAAGTAGTCCGTCAGTGTCTTACGTCATTTCAAGAACACGGTCTCGTTAAAAACGTATGAACGTCAAAATGTGTCGTTCATAGACTTATGAACGTCAATTTCGCGGTCATGTGACCGCCCTCTCGTCCAATGGAAAAGCCGTATATCGTGTAAACTTCAAATTAAAAAGATTATTAAAGTTATGCAGGTCTCAGACGTTTACAACTTCGGTGAAACCCACGAGCACGGGTATAGTGCTGACAAACCTAGAAACATTATCAGGGCGCACTGAGCATAGGTTTCTGGCTGGTCCAAGGGACGTAACTCCTCACAACGTCAACTTTTGACGTGCCCCGGATTAGGATTAGAAGATCATACTAATCCATCACAGGGCAACAAAGTCAAATACAATCCTGCCAAATTGAATTGAAGTAATCGCATGGTCTTCCAGAATGTTCCCCAACAATGTAGTCACGTAACAGTATTACAATTGTCACGAATTACGGGTTATTTGTTATTTTAGATGTCGCGGATATCTTCCCGAGGCAAGAAAGTTAACTGACTATAAAAGTCCAGTTTCTACCCTTGCCGAACTTGTCTGGTATTATGGAGTTACACTTTGGCTGGACTAACGAGTATATGCATAGTCCAATCAAAATCGCGCTCCGAAATCGAAATCCGGTTCGTAAACTGTCAAGCAGATTTAGGTCGATTGCGGGATTTGCAAAGCATGTGCACCGCTAACTCGTTGTCAACAAATATTTTCTACATCTTTTCATGTTTTAAATGAAGGTGCTCATGTGATTTGATGCACTTCACGATGTAAGACTCATTTATCACAGTATATAGATCTTTCTTATCGATCAGATCGTCTTGAATGGGCGCCGCAGTTTTGTTTGAAGGAATGCAAGTGATACGAGAGGTGGAATCTGATTGGTCCATAGGAGATGCATTGAAGGGACATAACTCGTAATAGCCACTTGGGTCGCTACGATCGAGCCCAGGAATTCCAGCATAGTTCGCCAAGGGTCGAAACTGGACATTTAAAGTCATTTAACTCTCTTGTCTGGGGAAGATGGTCGCGGAGGACTTTGCGACTACATAACTCACCATATTAACTAATAATAACAATAAAAATTATTCATGAAATTGAATACAGACCATATATAAAATAGCTTTAAAACTTTATTCATCTATGTTTCATGTTACAAAGAAACTGCAATCGAGCAGCAATGATATAAAAATGCGAATATGCAATCAGTCTTTTCATATCAAATAGGAATCACATAAAGTGTATGTAAATGAAAACCCTGCACGGTCAAAAAATAACTTTTGGTTTTAAAACATTAATTCAAATGAGTCCACCTGTAGGCCAGACAACAGATTGCGTAATTACATTTTTATTTACATATACTGGATTTCAATTAATATATAATTGAACATAAAATGTAACCCATCACTTTATTCAATATATTAACATAAATCAAAAGGTGTCTTTTAATATAATTAGATATCATACAATCTAGAAAAAAAAATCTCCCTTAGTGAATTTGCCCATATTATTACCCCATATGGAGACAAAAAATATTAATAATATGAATATGCCAAAATGATATAATTTTGATAAAATGTCATTACACACCAGTACTATGAAAGACGTTGTTCCCTTTACAAAAGTAATTGAAATGATAAATTCGATAATTTTTCTCCTCCTACCACAGCGAACGGGGATGTTCAGCTATGCCATATATACATAGACACAGAGAGAAGGTTTATTAAATTGTATCCCAAACTTCGCGTGGAAAACTGTCAAGTTTTCGTATATCGAAACTCCAAAAGACGCAAAAAGATTACAAAGCAAACACAACAATTCTCCAAGTTCCATGACACTTGAAAAAAACCAACAACCTGAACCAATGGTGGTTCCCGTTAACAAGAGATAGAACAGTAGCAACAGACCAGAGATCTGCGAGGGGAGGGGTGGGTGGGGAGGTGCGAACAATGTGTGGCTAAAACCTGAAGCAGAATGTTTAAAAAAAGTTTGACGCCACGCTTCTTCCTTTCAAACAAACTTTAAAAGTAAGAATTTCTTTGGATAATTATAAACACAATCCAATTTGAATTTACGTTACGCAATTGATGTAGGATACCCATCAACACGTTAACGTACAGGATCCTGGCATTAAATACAGCAATTGTTGCCTGTTATGTAATAAGCGGGTATGCGCACTTCCAAGCCGACCCGGATTTTTCATCAGTAATATCATGTATTATAAAACATATAAATCGTACTATGATTGATTCCGAAATGATATGGAGACGAACAAATATACGGGTGTTTGACGTACGTTATGAATGCACTCCTGGCTTTGTCACATATACTGTCGGGGGAAAGAAACGCAACCAAACGCGACGCTGTCTTTCTTAAAGGTAGGATATGTTGACAGATCAGAATCAATCAAGAGTGAGTGAGTTGGAGTTTTACGTATTCAATGGGACTGATTCCACGTAGCGACCGTTGAGATGATTTAAAAACTTTCATATTCCAGTACCCTTAACACATACGGCAGTCTCAGCGCTGACCCACCAGGCAACGTACTTTAGTCATATCAATCCCAAACATATGCATATGTTGACAGACCAAGGGTCTAAATGGGGCCGAATATTTGTCAGCTAAGGGACTCATGTCCGATCACAACATACGATTGTATTGGAGTGCGTTCTTCCTGTGAGTGGCGGGTTCTTACGGTAGAGCAGGACATGCTTTCCCTTGTCGCGAACACCCGGTGTTACCGATAGGACAGAACATGCCTACCATTTTCGCGAACACCTGGTGTCATCACTCATTTTGACCACTAGTTTGCCTTTTACGCCCTAAGGAATCTGTTAATCTGCATAAAACGAGACTGGTTACTCTCTGGTGTTGACGTTTTATATTATCATAAAACTTCCCGAAACTGCTTATACATGTTAAGCAATATCCCCACCCCTTTAAAATTTAATAAAACATCACTTGTTACCAAAATCCAATTGGCCCCACCTTACTCCAATGCACAATAACACTATTCACGTTGTGTAGAGTCAATAAGCAATATGGCATATCAAAATCATATAGATGCAACAAATTTAACATATGGTCAATTATTTACACAACAATCTAGGAAAAATAAAACAAAATCACTGCTAGTCCATTACCAAGATAAAAGCAGAAGAGTATTAAAAGGTACATACAAACTTGTCACACCAACGATTGCTGCCATATATCAATACTAACAACTGAAAAGAATATGGAAAACAGAACTGCGATTCCCTTGCAACATCCATGGCTTGTGAACCATAAAGATCTTGCCCACATGCTCACAGGCGCAGATGATTTGTGTGAATACTAAAAGTTAAAATTGTTCCCAACTTTACTGATCCGGAATAAGAGTGTCCGTTGTTGTGAGGTTCAGACAAGGTGCAGTTGTATTGCAAATGAATCCTTGACTTGTTTCGATGGCATTGTACTTAATTATGCATGTATTGCAATTATGGAAACACTATTGTATGATTGTTTTCAGTGGATAATTTAGTCGACGCCAACATGACCCAGGACTGTAAAATGATGAATATGTAGAAAATGCAGATTTGTGCCTTGACAATGAAAAGAAACATGAAACGGAAAATGGTGTTTTTGCTTAATAAAGCCAAATCGTAATCTGAAATAGAATCAATATTAATTCTTTAAAAAGACAACTAGTCTACCTTGTTTGTTACAACAATGAAAACTTGTTAACTCGAATTCTTCGAAGTCCTTGAAAATTTATCGAGTTATCTGAACTTCAAGACAAGCAGGGTGCCGATGTGTAGGATTCTACCAGGATTGTGTTTCATCGTAGAAGAGTTCGGGTTAACGTGGTTTCAGGTGCAATACACATTCGAGTTCTAATCTTCTATTTCTACCAATATCATCCTCGATATCCCGTGAATCATATCTCCATTCAAATTAGATAATTATCGTGGACCTTTCACCACTGTATCTTCAAATTGGAATTGACGTCACATCTTCATCTCGCTCATGAGAGAATTTCATTGGACGGCTATTATTAGCGTCGTGTTACGAATCGAGTTCAAAGTTCAGCTGGTGAAAAGATCCGAAGTATTTATCATAACATAAATGTGATATAATAAACTGGTTGGTCGAAACTTTACGAATATGTACAGCGATTATATTAAAATATATAGGAATAACTTATTCCGAACTTTAAAAAAACATTGATATATCTCTTTACGTTGATGAGGTAAACTTGCTAGTAATAAACCATTAATGACATAACGGCAGGTTACTATGATAATTCCACTTACAAAATTGTACAAGTACCGCAAACGTACGACTTCGTTGCTATACACATGAACAACATGACGTTGGTTATGTCAATAACGGTAATTAGATACGATTTATCATAAAAAATAGTCCATCAATAACCTTCTGTGTTTGGCAAGTGGTATGGCTATGTGAAACATGACACGAAATATGCAGCCACAACCGTAAAACTATTTCAGATATGGACAATACACTGACAAAACATCAGGATATTGGCACATATACCAAATATACACGATGACCAAGGTTCGTCAAATTAACAAAGAATCACCAGTTATTGCACGAAGATTGGATATATATTTGTAACCGAACCAAAGACGAAGCACTAAAAACGTTCACAGTACAAATAGTCCCTAAAACGGAAAATAAACGCTAAATTAAATCTGAAAATAAAATAATGACATGTATATTCTAAAACTGAAGATTCCAGTACATATATAAACACCAATACTTTGATCTTGGTCGATATTGGTTATTGGTACTTTACAAATTCGATAAAGCGGGCGTTTAGTACATAAAGACCCTTAGCAATTTTTGCAATAAAGACCCTTAGTAATTCTCGCCAATGGAGACACTGATCAAATATAGGCACAATCCCTACAGGCGAGTTAGAGTTAAAAACAAATCATTTTTCTGTTGGTACAATGAGCATGTGTTGGACACTACTTATATATGCATCATGAAAATATAAACATATACGTCACATTTTCCGTTGATTACAATCTATGCACCATGACGTTTAAGTTACATTTTACATACACCTAAAGATGTTTATATATTCCTCATCATCTAGCCATTGAATAAACGATTGCAATATTATTTGAAAAATAATACAATTACATGCAAATCAGTATTTTAGTGTCGAAAGTGTTAACCTGTATACTTGGTTTTTTTTAGCATTTAGCACTGAGCCCCTCAAAAAGGTAAAGTATATCATAGTTCGTGATTGCATTATTGATAAGCTTATTTACCTGAAATTGAATGCAATTCCAATATGTGGACATTCTCTATATACAAAGTGTAGCTTTATTACTTGATTTGAGCATGCACGAATATTCTAGAACCGAAAACTATACCGAGTTTACGGCGTGCATCTATTATATTAATTTAAATGTGCAAAATATATGTTGTCTTAGATTTTAGAAGGTTTCAGCAGAAAAATATACCATGTAAAAATATTTGCCTAGCCACTGGTTTCTGAGTTCTTTGTGATAGAACTCATCGTGTTAATGTCCTCGTGCGATACAGGGTATATGATTCACCTCGTATGATCCGACTTATCTTCACGACTGCTTTTCAACTGAGTGACCAAAGATGTTGTTACATAGTTCTGACAGATGCTCCTGTTCCTTCATGTTTAGATACACAGCCGTGGTGCTCACCGCTTCATCCAAGAGGTACCCGGCAGGGATGCTCTCCCGTTCCTCATGCTCCAAGTTCCAGTAGAAATTCGGGAAGTACTTTGTCAGGACAGCGACAACGTAAAGCTCTTTACCAACAACAACGACACCGGGGGACCCGGATGTAGACTGATGAAGAGGGCCCTGGAACCGGAGCTTGTTGGGGTCAGTCAGGCCTTGGAAGCCTGTGGCTGGGTAACGCTTACTGCGGGCCCATTCTCTGACGGCCTCGACCTCGGTGTCTGTTGGCGGAGATGAGAGACAGGATGGGTCTCTTCTCTTGCTTGCATTATCATCGTGGCCGACAAACTCCACCCTCCCATGTTGGCTGACGTCGGTGAAGCTGGCTAGAGGTGGCGGCAGGGTCTTCATTTCGTGAGCTTCCAGTTCCAGAATGGCTACGTCCAGGTCTGGGTTTGTGTAGGGCATACTGACAAACTTGAATCGGGTCAGATTGTCAAATTCATATTCCCCCATTTGGATGTATTCAAACTGAATCCAGATTTCTTTGTTGTTGAACATCTGCTGCTCCGATGTCGCCATGTTAGCTGCAACAGAGAGGCTTTCCTGTGAGGAAGGTTGTACGCCCACATAAGTAATATACCACTTAAGTTATATGTAACACGACCAAGGACACCGCAAGAAAGTCCTTGCCTGTTGAACTAAATCATCGTCATCTGTCTCTGATATGTGTGACGTCATCTACCGGGGATGTATCTGGTGTGTGTGTGTGACGTCATCTACCGGTATGTCTCTGGTGTGTGAGACTATATCTACCGGGGATGTCTCTGATGTGTGTGACGTTATCTACGGGGGATGTCTCTGATGTGTTTGACTTTATCTAGCGGTGTGTCTCTGGTATGTGATGTTATCTACCGGGATGTCTCTGGTGTGTGAGACTATATCTACTGGTATGCCTCTGGTGTGTGAGACTATATATACCGGGGATGTCTCTGATGTGTGTGACGTTATCTACGGGGGATGTCTGTGATGTGTGTGACTTTATCTACGGGGGATGTCTGTGATGTGTGACGATATCTACGAGGGATATCTCTGATGTGTGCGACGTTATCTACGGGGGATGTCTCTGATGTGTGTGACGTTATCTACGGGGGATGTCTCTGATGTGTTTGACTTTATCTAGCCGTGTGTCTCTGGTATGTGATGTTATCTACCGGGATGTCTCTGGTGTGTGAGACTATATCTACCGGGGATGTCTCTGATGTGTGTGACGTTATCTACGGGGGATGTCTCTGATGTGTTTGACTTTATCTAGCGGTGTGTCTCTGGTGTGTGACGTTATCTACCGGGATGTCTCTGGTGTGTGAGACTATATATACCGGGGATGTCTCTGATGTGTGTGATGTTATCTAAGGGGGATGTCTCTGATGTGTTTGACTTTATCTAGCGGTGTGTGACGTTATCTACCGGGATGTCTCTGGTGTGTGAGACTATATCTACCGGGGATGTCTCTGATGTGGGTGACGTTATCTACGGGGGATGTCTCTGATGTGTTTGACTTTATCTAGCGGTGTGTCTCTGATGTGTGACGTCATCTACCGGGATGTCTCTGGTGTGTGAGACTATATCTACCGGGAATGTCTCTGATGTGTGTGACGTTATCTACGGGGGATGTCTCTGATGTGTTTGACTTTATCTAGCGGTGTGTCTCTGGTGTGTGACGTTATCTAACGGGATGTCTCTGGTGTGTGAGAATATATGTACCGGTATATCTCTGGTGTGTGAGAATATATATACTGGGAATGTCTGTGATGTGTGTGACTTTATCTACGGGGGATGTCTCTGATGTGTGTGACGTTATCTACGGGGGATGTCTCTGATGTGTGTGATGTTATCTACGGGGGATGTCTGTGATGTGTGACGTTATCTACCGGGGATGTCTCAGATGTGTTTGACTTTATCTACCGGTGTGTCTCGGGTGTGTGACGTTATTTACCGGGATGTCTCTGGTGTGTGACGTTATCTACCGGGGATGTCTCAGATGTGTTTGACTTTATCTACCGGTGTGTCCCTGGTGTGTGACGTTATCTACCGGGATGTCTCTGGTGTGTGAGACTATATATACCGGGGATGTCTCTGATGTGTGTGACGTTATCTAAGGGGGATGTCTCTGATGTGTGTGACGTTATCTACGGGGGATGTCTGTGATGTGTGACGTTATCTACCGGGGATGTCTCTGATGTGTGACGTCATCTACCGGGGATGTCTCTGATGTGTGACGTCATCTACCGGGGATGTCTCTGATGTGTGTGACGTTATCTACCGGGGATGTCTCTGATGTGTGTGACATTATCTACCGGGGATGTCTCTGGTGTGTGACGACATCTACCGGGGATGTCTCTGATGTGTGTGACGTTATCTACCGGGGATGTCTCTGATGTGTGTGACGTTATCTACCGGGGATGTCTCTGATGTATATGGCGTTATATACCATGGATGTCTGTGATGTGTGTGACTTCATCTACCGGGGTTGTCTCTGATGTGTGACGTTATCTACGGGGTATGTCTCTGATGTGTGTGGCGTTATCTACCAGGGATGTCTCCGATGTCAGTGACGTTACTCACCAATGATGTCTCTGATGAGGTTGTACGCTGTCATGATGTACTTGTCTCCGACCCTGAAGCCAACGCCAGTGACATGTGGGGAGTATATGTACCCAACAGATTCGCTGGTCTGGGCTATCTGCTCCTGGCTAGGTGCGTCTTCTGTATTGCCAATCAAGGACGACCGGAAGCCTGTGAACTCTGCATTAAACAAAGCTGTCTTTACTATCGAGCTACCCAGCAAAATAACCGTACGTATGTGAGGTATAATAGGTATTATATAATGTCGTGTTCAAGGTTATTTCACTAACACAGTGATGTGCATGCATGTGTGCGTTGCTGTTTGTAATAGTCCGGTTTAATGCCGGCTTCGTATACTAGCCCACGGAAATATCATGTTGTAGTTTAACATGAATACCCCATTCAGATTCATTTCACGTGCCGACTAGTGCTTTTTGTATCCCCTTAATGTCGAGCGCCAGGAAGGGAAAGAACAAGTATCATATTTTAAATTTTTTGGTATGAAGCGGTCGGGCATCGAACCTCGAAGCAATTATAAAAACATAACATTTCGCTCACAAAATAATTGTAGACATTTACAACACTTGCATACTGAAAGTGCACACTGGTACTGAAAGACCAAGGGTTGTAATCTGAGCGATTATTAAATCGTATCCACGAACAGTATCCTGGCCTAGCTAATATCCACGATCAGTATCCTGGCCTAGCTAAGTGAGGCAACTCGGTTACAGAAGGACTTGTATACTATTCCAAGTAACCCTTCTCACAGTATCAGGCAACATTGAAACTATTCCAGTTTCCAATGGTTGCCTGTGGGAGATTTTACTTCAATAAAATGCTTCAAAAACCTGATGGCTGTATGTCCGATAGCATTACAGAAGAGCCGATAGCATTACAGAAGAGGGGAATAGCGTTGATCTCAAGGTACTTTTTGACTAATGCACAAGCCTCGTACAGGAAAACATGTGGTAAAAGACATTAACCTGCGAGGACTGTTATATAGGAAATTACCAAATGATATTAGTGCAAAAGTAGTCATCCAGTGCCCATAATTTCCACCATCAACCTGCTACGTGTATGCGTCACGGTCTTTGTTATCAAATATGTCCTTGGTGGCATAAATGACATTGTGTCTTGTACAGACAGGGAATTCCATTGTGAGTGTTTTGATCACGTGTTACGTAAGGTCTTCAAGCCTTTCGGTAACGATCGATAGCTTCCTTGAAAAACACTTACCCCCCTTAGCCTCTTCTACAAATGACTCGAAGGAGGACACTCCGTTCTGTACAGTTTCCTGGATGGCATTAGTTGACGGAAGTGCTTCCTTGCCAAAGGTTACGGCTGAGCCAAGTGTTTCGCTTGCTTTCTGTTTCACGGCATCAATGGTTGAAGGTGGACCAGAGTCGTCATCATTGGTGACCATCTCAGGCATGGCAACTTTTAAGACATCGTCCACAAGGCTCTCATTAGCTGTTTTGTCTTCAACACTCTTCATCACCTCGTCCGCAAGACCTCCGTTGGAACTATTCTCCTCAACCGTAACTTGCTCCACCACTGCCAGTCCTGCTTTGGTCGCGGACTCTTCAGGCGCGACTTCCGCCATGACTTGATCTAGGAGTCCGCCACCGGTAGCGGAGTCGTTGCCAGGTAACACCGCCTGGACCTGAGCCATCGTAAAGGGGCTGATTTCCTCTAAGTTGTTCTTCACCTCCATCAACTTCTCCTTCACTTCTTCTTTGCCAGATTCAACAGCTACCTGCACGGATTCTGCCCCTGAAGCTGCTTTGTCTGAGACTTCCTGAACTCCAGCTGCTGCTGCTGCTTCTACAGATGCCTTGACTCCAGATGCTACCTCCCCAGCTTTGGAGAGTTTCCCAGACAGGAGTGACCGTGCAGGGGTAGAATGGTCGTCCAACTCATCCTCCGAGGCGTCAATGAAAGGGATGGAAGGATCTGCCTGAAAGTTGAAAAGGTAATGCATGAGCTGTTGATATATATACATATCTCAAAGCTTTTGAGGAACAACGATACTGTGTATTTTCTCTATACTCTATAAATGAGTACATATTTGGAGTGAGTGAGTGAGTGAGTGAGTTGGGTTTAACGCCACTTTTAACAGTATTCCAGTTATATCACGGCGTGTCAGCTTAATGTGGGAGGAAAGCCCGAAGTGATGCAGGTCTCAGACGTTTACCACGTCGGTGAAACCAACGAGCACGGGTATGGTGCTGACAAACCCAGAAACATAATCGGGGAGAAACGGGATTCGAACCCACAATCATTTCTGGCGTGCCCTAGGGACGCAACTCTGCACAGTGAATCATGGCGCCTTAGACGACTGGGCCACCCGTGCCCCCACATATTTGGATCGTACGTTGTCTTACATATTATTATCCTGTATAATCGTTTGTTTGTTAACGCCGCACTTTGCAATATTCCAGCTATATGACGGCGGTCTGTAAATAATCGGGTCTGGACCAGACAATCTAGTGTTTGATACCATAAGCATCGATCTACGCAAATGGGATACGAAGACTTGCATCAGCCAAGTCAGCGATTCTGACTCGCTAGTCATGTCTAACGACAAGCATGGGTTGCTGAAAACCAATTCTAACCCGGATCTTCACAGGCGCCGACATAATCGTAAACAAACCCAAATGTAAATATACTTATGAACAAGAAAACTGTCATCGTATAATTACATTGATATTGAAATTAATTAATAGAATGACGATACGGAATATATAAATTAACAAAACGATTAATCGCCAGTACACACCTAACCATCTGCAAAGAAAGCCCGTTGCGCCTTAAGGCTATTTCAAAATACAATGTTTTCAAATTGAAAGTTACACCCAAACTTGTCTTTATCTATATCCTATTGTACAACTGTAACAAGAAGTTCCATATTAACATTTGTAAAGAACAATTTTCAACATGTTTCAGTGTTAACTTTACAGACAAAAAGTCTTCAAAATCCTGACAGTAAATCTTCATTTAAATTAAAGACCAATAAAATAAGGGTATTGGGAGTTCACCTAAAAACTCACAATGTGATTAAGTATAAGGATGTGTTTGCTTGTTTGTTTTTTAACGCCGCACTCAGGAATATATTAGCTATCTGACGGCGATCTGGAAATAATCGCGTCTGGATCAGAGGGATGCTGAAGACCTTTTCTAACCTGAATCATCACAGGGGCAATAACATGAGAACATAATGACAGTTATTTTTGCCGCTAAGTGTATACAGACCCTGAATATTAATCCGGATATCACAGTTTCCAGTTAAACCGTCTAAATAACCTACCATTGGTGCGTAGTAATTTCCCTATCACTGTGACAAGAAGTAATTGCATATTGCCACTGTCAAGCAATTGAGGGCACGTCCATTACATCCAGAAACTCGTTAATTCAGTAAGAACGTGTTTTGCACGTGAGACAAGTGAAACTGCCTCGTCTGTTTCATATTGAGATCTGTGAGTGAGTGAGTATGGTTTTACGCCACTTTTAGCAATATTCCAGCGATATCACGGCGGGGGACACCAGGAATGAGCTTCACATGTCGGGAATCGAACCCGGGTCTTCGGCGTTACGAGCGAAACCTTTAACCACTAGGCTACCCGACTTCCTTATTACATCTGTGCATGTAGATACAGATTGACAGTACTGTATGAGTTGATGTTTTTGATGTCTTCTATTCACAACTTTTGAAGAACAATCTAGGAAGAAAGACCCATCCTCGAAATTGCTTAATCAGGCTTACGGCATGTGCCTTGTAAAGTTTTCACAAAAAAGTTTTTATGGGAGACATGTGGAGCACATTTCTAAATTTGATGCATAGGTGTTTGTTTGTGTGTTTGTTTGTTGTTTAACGCCGCACTCAGCAATATTCAAGCTATATTACGGCTGTCTGTAAATATTTGAGTCTGGACCAGACAATCCAGTGATTGGCATCATGAGCATCGATCCACGCAATTGGGATTCATGCATCAACCAAGTCAGCGAGCTTGACCTCCTGATCCCGTTAGTCGCCTCTTACGACAAGCATAGTCGCCTTTTTCGAGTTGGATCTTCACGGGTCGACGCATCAGTGACCAAGGCGTACTCTGTTGTTAGAGATTTCAGATTTCTTTCTTGTGGATCGGCTTCCTTCATATGAATATGAATTTCTGCACGGATTGGCAAAGTCAAAACAAGGTAATTTTGACAAGAAGTTTAACTTAAGCTTCGGTTATATTGATGATCTGATATAATTCAATAACCACCGAATATCGAAATCCCGTCCACTGATTTACCCACCTGAACTAGAAATAGAGGGGACCACATTGCACATGCATAAAGATTCAGAGTGACAAAACACTCTCAACAAGACTGTATGACAAGTGTGATGACTTCAAATTTCAAATAGTAAACTTTCCTTTTGGCGTCTACATTGCACAAGCTTAAGGTACAATGCTCTTTCTACCAAGATTTCAGAGAGCGTCAGACGACTCTTGCTCATAAGTTGTTTGATCAAGGCGACAACATTCAGGGCCTCAGTAAAGCTTTCGGATAAAGAATAATGGTAGACATGTGGAGTACATTTCCAAATTTAACGGACCAGGTTCAAAAATCATGTAAGAAGCAAGACCTTATTTTGACTTGTACCATGTGTTCCCGTGTTGTTTTTCAAGTTACAGTTGACTTGCCTTTGCATGTGTTTGTAACGGGTGACACATGCTCGTGATACAGTCGGAATCTTACAATAGACCGATTTTAGCAAAGATTCCTTGTGGCTATGGAAAGGGCTTCGTCGCTTATATTATTTTATAATAATATTATAAAGTGGCGTGTCGCTTTTTCATTTTTATTATTTTTATTTATTTATTATTTTTTTATTATTATGATTATGATTATGATTATTATTATTATTATTATTATTATTATTATCAAACTGACCTCATCTTTCACTGGCGGCTGATTGGGTAGAATTACTCCACCCGGGCCCACTGAGTTCCGGTACTCTGGAACAGAAATCGTCACATGATGATAATCAGGTTTCTGAAAGCCCGTATGCGTTTCTTCGACTGGATTGCATCCAGCACAGACCGTCCATTTGGTAACATTTTGAAGAAAAAAAAACACTTAAAAGAGATACGATAGAAGAAGATATTGTATTAACACTCTCAATGGGCGGGGTACAAAGTATTTACAAATACTACAACAAGTTATAGATTTAATGATGTGTGTAAACATAATGTACCATAGAATATATCGAAGTGACATAGAGCATTGAAGTAAGTGATAATGTTCTCAGGAACGAGGTTGGACTGCGTGTAATAAACATTTAGATTTCAATTTTTGAGATGATAGGAGCAGATATGACAGCCGTTAGAGGCAACAAACGCGTGGATATTAACACCAACGAAAGATGGGGAATATAAATTAAGGCTGACACATTGACCCTTTTATTGCCCTAGAGTATCAAAATCCGTGAATAAATGTTCACATAAACGAGACTTGACACACTGATACATCTTACGGTTGACTTAATGTTTCCCACAAACTTGAAACTTAATGAGACATGACTTAGATGTTATTGTACAGATCACATCAGACTGTACTACATGACATGAAAGATTGATCAGCGCGTGTTCCCATTCGCCCTTGCGTTTAACAGAACAGCGCACTGACAATCGCCGTTCAAGTGCGGGTCTGATAATGTGTATCTCTTCAATACAACATGGCTTTATAATAGAGAGAGACCAGCAGTGGGGACTTAATAAACATGTCCAGCTATTCAAGCCATTGCACTCCATGGAAGTTCGGTCGACCGTGATGGGTTAACAAACTCGGGGACAAAGGCTTTGGCATCTTGTTCAATGGACGGATGCTAGACTGACGTCACGGATGATGCTCTTGTAATTCTTCAAATAGTTCTTCAATCTTTCAACTAATTTGTGGAATAAAAGTGTTCCTAAGCAACGGTTCCTTTGTCTTTGACCGGGCATTGCCTTACTGAAAAGTTAGTAAAACGCCATTACGGGAGAACTATTTTTATTCATTGACTTTGATGACAGAAAACTGTGACGAAAAATGTGTCTCCAGTGGGATTTGAATCCGCGAAATCCGGCGACATGAATAAAAAACTGTAGAATTCACAATTATATAGGTGAGATATTGGAATAACTGTTTGACTGGCATTCTAGAAGTTGGCAGAATAAGTAAGTATGGATAACAACTTCTGGTTTATTGCATACAGCGACGTTTCCATGTAGATTCTAACACCGTTATCAAGCTAGAGAGACAACAACCAAGTGATGAGAGGTATATATGCGCTTATCATAACATGCCAAACGCCCCCTTAAACAGTATTCCAGTTACATCACGGCGTTTCAGCTTGATGTGAGAGGAAAGCTGGAAGTGATGCAGGTCTCAGACGATTACCACTTTGGTGAAACCCACGAGCAGCTGTATGGTGCTGACAAACCTAGAAACATAATCGGGGTGAGAGTAGAACCCGCAATCATCGGCTTCTGGCATGCCAAGGGGGCGCAACTCTGCAAAGCGAATTGCAGAACCTCAAACGACCCGTGCCCCCAAGTTCCCTGTCGAATGTTGCTGTAATACCCACCCCGTTTGTCGCCGCCGTCGGCTGCGGCAGCCGACCCGTTAGCCCGCAGCAAGGGTTTGCTTGCCGCAACATCTGCCTTAATTTCTGGCACGATCTCCTCAAAGTCCGGTTGATTGGACGGCGCATTAGCCGGCTTGTAGGCCTCTTCCTTTGGCTGTTTGTTTTTAGATGCACACCCACCCATTGTGATTATCTGTAAACAAACAAATAATTGATTACTTACTAGACAAGAAGCGGAAAGGCGGGTACAAAGTTTGAAATCATGCAAGCAACACTTCAATCTGATGCGGATGTTCAACTAAACAAAGCATCAGGATTACGTGTTTTTTATAGGAAAAAAAAAGAAAAAAAGTTTCTTTCTTCCGAGTCGAACCTGGGACGTCAGCGCGAAAAGTAAAGCTTCAGCGTGAAGGAAACAGATTTCGAGTTACCTCCCTTGCATTATATCTCCCCAAGCTCCTTCCCAGCGCGTGACACCTTCGTTACACTCTCGGATAGTAAAGAGAGCACCGTGAACGGGCTATCGCTGTGACGAGCTTGATATCTCCAGTCCAGCACAGCACATACACAACATATACGGAGATTCTGTTGTCAAGATCGTTATTTTTCAGAATGTCAGTCGTTATGCCACATTTGTCACTGTATAGAATTACCAACTATTCCGTGAAACATCAAGTAAAAAGGTGGTGACAATTAACTGACGACTTCAGACAGGAATCTACTTTTTTATTTTTCCAACGATTTTTGTTGTTAAAATGTTAAAATACAGGCAAATTCATTAGTACACCATCACCCCTACCCTCACCCGGCAATATTCCAGCTATATGACGGCGGTCTGTAAATAATCGAGTCTAGACCAGACAATCTAGTGATTGACTTCATGAGCATCCATCAACGCAAATGGGATACGATGACATGCATCACCCGATCCCGTTAGTCGCCTCTTACGACAAACATAGTCGTCTTTTACGACAAGCATGGGTTGCCGAAGACCTATTGTCTATCTGGATCTTCAAGGGCCGCCTTTTACAACAAGCATGGGTTGCTGAAGACCCATTGTCTATCTGGATCTTCACGGGTCGTCTTTTACGACAAGCATGGGTTGCCGAAGACCTATTGTCTATCTGGATCTTCACGGGCCGCCTTTTACGACAAGCATGGGTTGCCGAAGACCTATTGTCTATCTGGATCTTCACGGGCCGCCTTTTACGACAAGCATGGGTTGCTGATGACCCATTGTCTATCTGGATCTTCACGGGTCGCCTTTTACGACAAGCATG
Organism: Haliotis cracherodii; assembly: GCF_022045235.1. Lineage (NCBI taxonomy): Eukaryota > Metazoa > Mollusca > Gastropoda > Lepetellida > Haliotidae > Haliotis > Haliotis cracherodii. Next base: position 36,377,076 of record NW_027266268.1, on the reverse strand, counting down.
GGTTGGTGATGACCTATTGTCTATCCGGATCTTCACGGGTCGTCTTTTACGACAAGCATGGGTTGCTGAAGACCTATTGTCTATCCGGATCTTCACGGGTCGTCTTTTACGACAAGCATGGGTTGCTGAAGACCCATTGTCTATCTGGATCTTCACAGAAATGTACTTCAAACATTGTTTGTACCCACGTAAGGAATCGATCCTGGTATTCTGCTGAACGAACGAACGCTGTAACCACAAGACAACACCACCACCCCCTTACAGGGAAGGAAAATGGCCTCAATGGGATTGAATTGGTGGGATTTTTTCCTCGCACTGGATGGTAAACAAACATTGCAATTTTACTCATAACATCTGTCTTGATTGGTTACATTAGCAACTCACAGGGTGCTTGATTGACGGGCAGGCATGTTTGTGTATACAGTGATACATTACAGTAAATAGACAAACTAATAAACAACGACACCCATCTTCTATTTCGCTCGAGAGCAAAACTGACACATTCTATTCTCTCCTGATAAACCTCGCCAGCTACCATATTCAATTACAGCCCTCAAAAACATATGCCTTGGGCTAAGAATGCACGGAATTCGTGAATATTCCAGTCTAAAAGATGTCAAGTGCTTATTTGGAATTTAAAAAGTCGATACGATTTGTTGGCACGGGTAATCGATAAGTAGCATGTCTGGAGTGTTTAAGAAGGCGTTTGGGGAAAATATGGCGTGTCCACATTTCAAATCTCCCTCTATCATTTATAACTTCTATTTAAACAAGGAGTGAATGTCATTGAGTGAGTATGGTTTGAAACCGTTTTTACTATTCCAGCAATATCACAAAAGACGGACTTCCCACATTACCCACGAGGGATAACAAACCCGGTCCGTCGGCGTGACAGGCGAACGCATGCCCCACTAGACTACCCCTACTCCCTTTTTCAACAATAAATGAGTACTTCTGACATATCTGGTAAAACACGTTTGGGCGAGTCCAAATGACAAATGGGTAGACGTGTCATTATATTTACAAAATAATGACTTCATTTCCCCGATCAGCAATTCCTCAGATCAACATGTGATCACTCACTTGTAACGTTCGTTGTTAAACAAGATAGGTTTAACCAGACGCTTGTACTCATCTGCCAATGCCGACATTCACTGAGATACAATACTCATCACGTTCATTGAACTACACTGCACTGCCGAGTCCACTGAACGCTTTCATCATCAACGAGTATCTCTCCAAATGCTACATTCATGCAGAGCTCAGCAATGTTCGTGGCAACACTACAAAACCAAATATTGCATACTCACAATGATCCTGTGCGTAGATCCTACATGTATCAGCGCTTCATGTTAACGCAAGTATGCAAATATTTCCACAAGTAGGTCAACAGAAGCTCGCTTGTTGTTTACGGGAGTTATTTGTCGAGGTATTTATACGTGCCCATTCAGCCGCGACTAAAAGATGCGTAGTAACAATTCATGCATGTCGCCTTGTTGAGCTGAATGGCGCTGCACGGGAGAAGAGCTGTTAAACTGTAAATCTATTGACGACAGAAATAGACTTCGACAACGAGCTTCACAGGTGTAACATAAAATATTCGGTCTGCCCCGGTTCCTCTACACGGGAACTATCGCACAGAGAAAGCGTAAGCACCCTATATGCACTGATAAAACCCGGACAATAACTACTTCAAACCTTAAAGTATATTAACGTTTATCCTAAACATTCTGTCTACAAGTGTGTATTTTCTGGTATAACCCGAGTGTGTGAATGTTGTTTTACACCGCAGCCATAATCCGGGGAATATCACGCCAGCCTCTTTTTCAAGTCTTTGACAGAGTGAGTGAATATGATATTACGCCGATTTTAGCAATAGTCCAGAAATATCACCACAGGGGGATATGCATTGGTTGCTGGGGACCTGTCAGTCTTGTGTCATACAACCGGCGTTATACTAAATCTCGTGGTACTCTCAGTTTTGTAGGACACAGAGGCTCCTGCAATGCCCAATAACGTTAACCCATTCAAGCAGTGATAAAAGTATTGGTAATTTTTATTTTTATGTTATCGAAGTTGAGTGAGAACGAGAGAGAAACGTCTTGTTAATGCGTCATGCTTTGAAAAGGAGATGTAAAGTACAAGACACGGGTACAATTTATACTTGTAAGGCAAGCTTGAACATGAGAGGCACAATACACATTAAAATATGACCTTGTGAAGATTACAGACGTTTATGACTTAAGACGACAACAGAAGGTCGCGGTATGATCTGTTTCGTGAATCGTGGTCTCTGCGTGAATGTTTCGTCCCACCACGAATCCCCGTGAGATCACAAGGCTGAGGCTAGTCCTGCACCATGACCGTGGAATATATTCATTTTATGGAGAAAAAAATATATCTAGAAATGCATACAAAAGCAAGTCTAGCCAGCTCAAGCTAGCTCTATTCCACAAATCAGCATGGGGAATTTTGTTTTGTTTTTAGAGTCAAGAAGGATATTGTGTAATATAAGATTTCAGAGGCTAAATGTTAGTCTAGGCTGAGGCGGTCACGGTCGGAATACCGCGGGCAGCCGGCATGAGTGAGTGAGTGAGTGAATAAATTATTTTATTACTACAATGGGCTACTTTATTAAGACAAGATCGGATTGGTTGTCACGAAGTACTTCCTACATCGAACTTAAACAGCACATGCCTCGAGGATGCCCTTTTCGCTTACAACTGAAAACCTTCGAGCTGTCACAAACTGTTCGACACAGAAGGTTAACAGAGTAGCAGATTGCCATCGAGATGAGAATGTATTACTGGTAACAGAATTTCCATAAAAAAACACATTGAGAGGGTTGTTTGCTATCTCGCCTAGTTTTGTTAAGGTAATCGTGTAAGCTGAAGGTTATTTTCGGAGTGAGTGTGTTTGAGTCACAGTGACCCTGCAATGTTGGTTGAAACATGATAAATAGCCACGGTTCATATCCTATGCAGGTATGCATGTCATATCTATGGTGACGAACGTATCTACGATTAGCCTTCTTTGTGGAGTAAAGCTGCTTTCTAGGAGGCCAGGGTCGCTGGGCATCCGCCATACAAAGGTAACCCGGATGAGGATTTGTTGCCGGGATTATAGTTTCTGTTGCAGTTGTAAGTCTTCCGGTGTAAGGGTATCACTTCCCACCCCTGACGCGAACCTCTTCCGACCCAAGGCATAGCCCTCCCCCCCCCCTCCTTGACACACACCTCCCCATCCTTGACATACGTCTTCCCACCCTTGACACACACCTCCCCATCCTTGACATACGTCTTCCCACCCTTGACACACACCTCCCCATCCTTGACATAGGGTCCCCCATCCTTGACACACACCTCCCCATCCTTGACATACGTCTTCCCATCCTTGACACACACCTCCCATCCTTGACATACGGTCCCCCATCCTTGACACACACCTCCCCATCCTTGACATACGGTCCCCCACCCTTGACACACACCTCCCCATCCTTGACATACGTCTTCCCACCCTTGACACACACCTCCCCATCCTTGACATAAGGTCCCCCATCCTTGACACACACCTCCCCATCCTTGACATACGTCTTCCCACCCTTGACACACACCTCCCATCCTTGACATACGGTCCCCCATCCTTGACACACACCTCCCCATCCTTGACATACGGTCCCCCACCCTTGACACACACCTCCCCATCCTTGACATACGTCTTCCCACCCTTGACACACACCTCCCCATCCTTGACATAGGGTCCCCCATCCTTGACACACACCTCCCCATCCTTGACATACGTCTTCCCATCCTTGACACACACCTCCCATCCTTGACATACGGTCCCCCATCCTTGACACACACCTCCCCATCCTTGACATACGGTCCCCCACCCTTGACACACACCTCCCCATCCTTGACATACGGTCCCCCATCCTTGACACACACCTCCCCATCCTTGACATACGGTCCCGCACCCTTGACACACACCTCCCCATCCTTGACATACGTCTTCCCACCCTTGACACACACCTCCCCACCCTTGACACTCACCTCCCCATCCTTGACACACACCTCCCCATCCTTGACATACGGCTCCCCATCCTTGACACGCACCTGTGGCTGATGACCAAGAGTATCACTTTTCCCCGGAAATCTCTTCTTTAACTGTGTAATCCCCAACCCTTCAGCCAGACAAGGAATCTCTCCACCAACACTGTGAAGCATTTCGACTGACGTTGCCCCACCTCCAACTAATCCCCCGACCCCCGACCCCCGACCCCCAACCCTCATGCGTCACACTCTTACAAGCGCCTGTGTCTGTTAGGGGTGGAAATCGATGTATCTCGGATGAACTACGACACTCGTCCCCTCTCCCACACAGATAAATGACCAAAGTTCATCCCGTGGGTTATCGCTTCTGCGTTCAAACAGCTTTACGCCTAGGCACCGTCTACTAAAACCTTTGTACTCTAGACAAAGAAGCCCCGGATATCAACTCGCATATACAATAAACGCACGATGCAGACATCGTGCTTTTCATCATCTGACAAAAGTAACGTCCTCATCTTGATGATACGAACCATCAATAACACCATCGTAACTTACCCCTAAAATCGTATAATTTCTCCACAAAGCAGAGATACAATATATGTTCAATGGAAAAAAACACTCGCCGGCCCGTGAAGACCCGGGGAAGAGCATGTCATCTGCAGCCCGTAAGAGGCGACTTATGGGATCGGGTGGTCAGACTCGCTGACTTGGTTGATGCATGCCATCGTATCGCAATTGCTTGGATCAATGCTTATAATGTCAGTCACTGGATTGTCTGGCCCAAACTCGATCATTTACAGTCCGCCGTCATATAGCTGTAATATTGCTAAGTGCGGCGTTAAACAACAAACAAACAAACAAAAACACTCGTCATGGTACTCATCACGCCTTAACCTCTTTGGCCATGTGGACAAGGCGTCTGAACGTCCGTGGTTCGAATCCCATCACTGACTTGGAGACTTTATGACCGCTAGAGTTGTTATACTAAGATTGCTTTGTGAAACGATGCCAGGGACGACATCGCGTTACCGTAGGAGACATAGAACATTCCAAACAGAACCACGGAAACTTAGAAATGAGATTTTATCATCCAAAACTGGCTCCCACAGGAGATATCGCTTGGATGAGATCAAGCGATATCTACACTGTAGATATCGCTGCAATGAAATTACATCACAATGCTTTGCAGACCATTGTGACGTCACTGGTAACATGACGTCACAATCAAATGACATCACAAATGGCTCTGGTACTGAAGCTGTTTGCAGTACTTTTTTACACTGAAGACACTGCTAATTACTGTCTACAAATTGAAAAAGTTGAAAGAATGATGTTGGATGATGAATAAAATCTCACCCGAGTGTCTTTTGATATCAAATATATCAACACTCGTTGATAAAAGTGGCAAAAATCCTCGGCAAGCCTCGGAATTTTTCCACTTTTATCAACGAGTGTTGATATATTTGATATCAAAAGACACTCGGGTGAGATTCTCTATTTGTACGACAGTATACCAGACCACCAGACTGTTTCATGCTAGTCAAAACACTCTTGATCAATCGTCTGACGCTACTTGCTTGAAAAAGTCCTATTTGCCTTGAGGAGAAAGCGGATGACTGAGTCATCAGCCACCGAGGTTAATGTAGGTCATTGTGTATCAATGGCGGATGTCGCTAGTGTAGCAGTCATGCGTAACAAGTACATGTCACCGTCACCATGGTAACATGGCGACAACAGGCGATCGACACCACAAATTTGCACCTCACAAACACAACATGCTTTTTCAAACACCTCTCTCATTATATGTACAGAACCATGTTTCAAAGGTATTAAAATTGGTTTTGAGGCGTGTTCAAAGTGTCATAATTGATCTTGACAGACATCTTGAGTGTCAATGCCTGCGGTGTATTAACACACTGAAAGGAGTATTGAAATTGAGGGTACCCTCGGCGTGTAGATAGCGTCACATCTCAACGGGACTCGCTTGTCATTGGTTGCCGGTTTAATGTAACGTGAGGTTTTAAAACGGGTGTTATATTGCCTGTGTAAGTACTCCATGATCTCATAATAGAACAGGTTTAAGATGCAGGGCACCCCGTAAATAGGCCCTGATGTAGCGTGTCAGTATTGCATTAAGGTAGATTGGTTCATCTCAATTAAATTCCGACAAGGCCAAATGAAAATATACACATACATCAGAAGTACACTGTTTATAAGCGTTAAGGAAACTAGAGTTACTTAACGCCGTCGTGGTCATTCGGAACGCAAACGGTAATTGAGTATGCAAAACATTCCTTCTGTGTGAAATGGGGCCGCCTCCGTGGTCTAGTGGATAGAGCGTCTGCCCGGAGGGCGGAAGTTTGGTGGTTCGATCCACGGCCCCGTCATACCAAAAGACGTTAAAAGATTGTTGTTACCTGGCGGAAAATGAGGACTGGTCGGCCTGGGTTCAGTATACTGTGTATTATTATTATTTACAGATTAAAATAAAAAATGCAGCAAAGAGGGTTTGTGTGATCCTGGCACAGTCAGTCAGGTTAGGCTCATCAACAGCTCAGGGCCCTTGTCCCCTCTACATGCAGCCCAGACAGCGAATGGAAAATTCAATGATATAAATGATTTCATTGGATTTATCAAAAGGGACAAGATCAGGTTGGTTGGCCTGGATACGTCGGAGGCTGTATACGGGCCTATTCCAAAGAATTTTGTATTTATCATTTTCCATGACGCCCTCTACATATTCCGGGTCGTACCATGGAAGGACCTCTGTGTCAAAACCACAAGCATGGAAAAGACGGTAATAAAATAATCGAGCCACGCCATCATGTCAATTAAGATATTACAGTGTTTGTGCCAAAGCTGGGCATCCACTGACAATGTGTTGGACAGTCTCATTGAATTCATTACATAATCTACATGTCATATTTACATTTTGATGCAAAATCACACATTGACGGTTTCTAGTGGGAAGTGACTGGTCCTGAGCAGCGAACAGAAAGCCTTCTTTTTCACTTTTCAGGCCATCCGACCTCATCCAAGCAAATGACTCTGCAGGATTGCTGATCCTCTCAACACACTGCACGTAAACTCGATGCAGTGGTCGTTCAAAAAGCCTCTCCTTGAAAAACTGAGTCTGGGCCGACTTGATATGGCATTTCGCTTGGTTGACACTCATTTCTATACCGTCCAGCAGTACAGAGCCGTCAACAAAATCAACACTGACATTGAGATTATATCCCACACCCTTGGCTCGTGTAAGTAAACTGTGGAATGCCTTGTTTTCATCATGAGTCTTGACATGCTTCACGAGAGGATCATCAGACAAATAAATGTGTGCAAAAGTGCACAAAACAATTCTATCTATTATTATTATTATTATTATTATTATTATTACAGGCTGCAGTCATTTAGCTGGAACATTGCTGACCGAGGCGTTAGACAAAGAAAGCCCGCATGCTGTCTAGAGCATGGTATCAGTTATAATGACGCTAATATAAACACGTAGGTGGAATGTATGTAAAACCTTTATCTTTAAGTAACTCGTTTGAAAAGGGCGTGCCGCATGTGGAGAACAGCTTAGCATGCTACAACAACCACTTTGCATCTAAACATGCAGACAAGGGCACCGTGACAGCGTGCAACAACACTACAACGACACCGACATCCCCCCTTTTAAATATATGCATTCAATCACAAACAATATGCCATACATATATATCTCTTTCTTTGGAACATAATTGATCTAATCCTAAAGCTTTGTGAGTACAACTGACATTAAGACTGATGACTAAACCAAATGTACATGTTATGATAAATCACGCCTTGCTCACTGTTCACCATCTATATATGTAGACATACTGATGCATGTCATCGTATCCCAATTGGTGCTCATGAAGTCAATTACTGGATTGTCAGGTCCAGACTTGATTATTTACAGACTGCCGTCACATAGCTGGAATATTGCTGAGTGCGACATTGAACTACAAACAAACTATAGCATGGATGATCAACATCTTTATTTCAGTTGTTGGATACAGTCGAATTATTTGATAGGAATTTCTTAGAAGTTGACGGATAACAAAAGTAGACACAGTTTATGGATAACAACTTTATTTTACGGTAATGGCGACGTTTCGGAATAGATCCGTATACCGTTGTCAATCAACTAGCTTTTGGTATAGATTCTACTACCGCATCTGGGGAACTCTGATTTTGAATCCAAACAGGGTTGTATGAAATGTTTTCAAAGTTTCATCAAGAAATATTGGATGGTTTATGAGTTACGCTCCGCAAAATGAAACCCCCAACTTGTTATTGCCTTAAAAACCGTTTTTTAACGCAGCATAAAAAATGTAGACCGATTAGCAAGGTATCATTTCAACTCTCTTCTTGTGTATATATACACAGGTTCGTGAAGAAATATGGAACGGTAGGTATAGGTATGTGTCGGTGTATAGTAGAAGCGATGGTGGGGGGTCGGGGGTGGGGGTAGCCAAAGGGGCAAAAGGTGTCAAAGGTGCGGGAGGGAATGTATGTGACATGTGAATACGCGGGTGTGTGGGAAGAACAAATTTACATGACCTCCATCTTACGATTTGGGGACAAAGTTGCCACTAACTGATGCATTCAACAGGTGATAGGGCGATGTGTTCAAATATAATCCTGAGTTCATTCAAACACATATATTACTATGACGAACTGCAACTTTCCATTTGATTAGTAAAACAGTCAACTAACACTAGAACTTGCGTATCCTGCACACCTGAACAAATACTCAACGATCCACTTGAATTTCCGATGTTGGGTAATACGATTTCCTTTTGCGAGCGTTTAGCATGTAACTGCAATAAGAGATTTCATGCCATCGCGTCTACAATTTAAGCAAATAAACTTCTCCCTCCCCGCCCTGCATAACATTATTGTATTCCACTCAAAACACACATCTAAAGCCTGAAACATGAAAAAACACTGTTTCCGTTTAATCAAAACGATCCAATATAGCAATGGTTTTAACCTCAAGATGTTGGTGTCATGTGACATAATGAAGTTCATCACGTGATATACCGTGCAAACACTGGAAGGTGAGGTCAGGTGAGGTGAAATGGGGTTTAACGTCGCGTCCAAGATTATTGCACTTATATAGCGACGTGCATGTACGTGTGTGTGTTTGTGCGGCTGCTTGTACTTGTTCGGATTGATGCCGATTTATAGTGCTAGCTCCCTGAGATAACATGCCGCAGTTTAACATGAATACCCCACTCAGACACAGTATACTGACTCCGGGCCGACCAGTCCTTGTTTTAGCCCCTTTATGCCGAGCGCCAGACAGGGTAACAACAAGTACCATCTTTAACGTCTTTTGATATGACACGGCCGGGGATCGAACCCCGGACCTTCCGCTCTTCGGGCGGACGCTCTACCATTAGACCACGGAGGCTGTCTACACTGGAAGGAGATGAAGTTGATGTTATGTAACACCGCAGTCATCACATTCATCACGGATGAGGGGGGTGAGGGGTGGAAGGGGTGGGGTTGTGTGGTTGTGGGTGTCATAGCTCGAGTAACAACTGACGTTGCCGGGGAACGATGCAACACAACCAGGCAGATCCCACATTCTGACTACGTGATTTTTTAGGGTGCTTCAGATCTGTTCTGACTTCATTCGAGACCAACTCGTGTTATTCCGTGACAAACCGAATAGCAGCGACTCCTGCCCCTCTCGTGGCCATTTTTGCGACTGGTTTCCGTCTAAGCGCAAATGGGCATAGTTAAAAGAATTGTCAACTCGTTGCGTAATGATTCCTGTATATTTCCCCCATGTCATATATATTTCAGATGTTATTTAAAACACATCGGGACTTACGGTATTTATTCAATATGACTAAACATATTTAACTGTATCAAGGGTATATTTTAGATGCAAGACATTTGTAAAATAAAACAATTATTCCTGCGGGATTCTTTCATCGAAGTACCTGATGTCATACGTGCATTCGGATTGTTTTGTCGTATTTTCGCACATAACATTCGTCGATAGGGGCATGAGTTTTCTAGAAGGTTACGGAAAGGGGCGAGTGGTGACGAATGTTCTGACTTGGAAATCCCCTTGGGTAGGATGAAAAAGAAGGGTGGTGTTGGGGGGTTAGGAGGGGGTGTCATTATTTACTTAAAATAGATGAATACTACACATTCATCCCCTAAAACGATCACACAGTAACTCCTTGTCGCAATACCACTCCCACCCCACCCCTCCCCCTGCCTACAGAATAATCCACATACAGACACTCCGGGACAAAACATCCTGACACCACAGCAGTGAATAAAATACCCCCAACTAGCAGCTTGTAGTTTCCGTGTCCTATAGCTCGCCATGGCGCCTACGTGGGCACTTGAACTGCTCAAACAGCAGGTCAATGAATAATTAAGCCTGTTTTCCTTGCGTAATGAGCTGTAGTCCATGTAATGCGACTCTCCACTAGGCGAGTCAGCAGCCACATTCACAGTGAAAGACACCGTGTTTCACACCGAGTAATGAGTCGACGCTCGCAGTGGGGGCGGGAGGGGGAGGATGGAGGGACAATCTTCCCAAACGTTTTTGTATTTGCAAAATCTCGCTGGGTTAATAAACTTAAAATGAGAGTTATAATTCATTTACATTTTACCGATGAATGTGTGAATTGTGTAGAAGTCGGCGGTCGAGGCTGGACGAGACAAACCAATGATTGATATCATGAACATCGTCGGAACGAGGTCGGAAGAAGCGCAATCAACCATGTTTCCGATCAATTCAAATTTCCTCTGGCAACAAGCACTTGTGTACTGGAACAATCCTAACCCGGAATTTGTAGTTTATTTCTATTTTCAGCTGATTTTGGAATATACTGATTTACAAAAGAAAGGGAACTAACGATTTTCTCAAAGCAAGAAGGAGAGCGAAAAAAATACTCCGTGAGTCACCGTCACCTCAGGGTGTCATTATGTTACCCGGGTGTCATGTCACTTGTTTAGTTTGACATGCTGTCACATTGCCGTATTTCATGTAATAAGTCGAACTAAAAAATGCCAATGAAATTCGACTTATCAAAGTTCAAGCAATTGTAGTAAGTACGGTTCAGTAGGTTTTGTTACGATTGCTCGAACTTTTAAAATTACGATATTAAGTTATAATATCAATATTTACCACCGATGCCGGTACACTATCGATATTATTTATATATTACGATATATCAACACACTAGTGCCTATCAATTTATCAATCTTTTTTTAAAATGATCAGGTGTTCAGACAAACGGTACTCACATGTACAGTGACGATGTACAGGAAAATTCCGGGTGATAATTGGTCCCAGGTACCTATGCTAGTCGTATTTATTTATTTATTTATTATTTTCATTTATTTATTTTTTTTTTTGGGGGGGGGGGGGGGTTGGGGGGGGGAGATTGAATGATAAATTAATATTTTTCTTAATTTTCACATTAAGTGCCAAGATTCTACACCAGACCATACATGACGTAGTATGTGCAGGCCTATTATCCATTACTTTGGCAGTGCTTCTGGTATTCGCTCTACCATTGCATGGTCCATTGTTTGATGTATGTTGCTAGCCGTACATGAAACTCTTGGTCCTGACCATCGTTATAACATGTACAGATCGTATCAGGAATGTTACATTTATACCGTTGTGCCATAAGTAGAAGATAATTGAGTATCGTTTCGTCGGTGGAAACACCCTCTTTCACTCCAATTAATACTGTATGTCTGTAACATTCAAATACCATCATCTAATTTACTTTCACCCTTTTAAAAAAAAGCCAAAATGGAAGGACAGTTGGATAGTAAAACAACCAGTGTGGTATTGTTGCCAGTAGACTAACATCTTGTCTGAGAAATGAACATATCGTACAGAAAATAACAGTTGTTCCGCTATTTTAATAAAATTATAATAAAATGGAGCCCAGTGACTCTCTTCATTTTCAGATACTGCAGTAATCTAGACTTGCCAAACATTATTGACTTGCATGGGCTGTATTTGATATATATTTGTACCAGGGTCTCTAAGACAGACTATGTTTACAGTAAGAGGTGACTTAATGGAGCGGTTGTCAGGCTGGGTGACTTGTGTGTCATCGTACCCCGACGGCGTGGATTGACACTCATAATATCAACCACTGAATTGTCTGGTCCAGACTCAACTATTCACAGGCCGACGTGATATAACTGGAAGATTGCTGAGTACGGCGTTAAACAACACAGAAACAACAGCAAACTCCATACTCAGCAAGTTTCGAACTGAAGTTACAGGAAACTAAAACGTATTTGGGGGCATTTCTTTTTGAAAGAATAAAACGTGAGACTTTCCATTCTATAATTATACCTCTCACAGAAAGAAGCCCACATAATTAAGGACTGACACATGCTAACACAACACGCCATTCTGGAATGTCGATTGAAATGGATACGCCTTGAAACACTGTTCTTACTGCCGCGCCTGATACAGCACAAACAGAGGGTCGTTTTTCGATAAGCTTCTTTTTCCTTTTATCCGATAAAAAGGTTTTTCAAATATTGTAATAATTAGGAACATAAAACATTTCATTCTCTTTTTCTATGAATGTATCGTTGAGATTTCAAAAGGCAAGGCAAATATTTCTCTTTGAAATGGTACATCTAAAACGTTATATAATACTGGGACATCGAGAATGAATGATTGAGTATAGTTTTTCGCCGCTTTTAGCGATATATCATGGCGGGGACAAGAAATGGGCATCATCAATGTGGGGAATCGAACCCGCGTCTTCAGCGTGCCAAGGGAGATGGTGTCTTATTTAAAAAGTTCACAATGCTTGAAATAGGATAATTTGGTCCCTGTTTTACACACAAACTACATTGTTCCCTGGACCCCCTATATAAAAGGAGTCTGGTTCTCAGAAACTGTGCATCCTCATTCCAGAGAGTGAGTGAGTTTAACGCCGCTTTGACCAATATTCCAATTATATGACAGCGTGTATGCTTAATGTGGGAGGAAAGCCCGAAGTGATTCAGATCTCAGACGTTTACCAGTTTGGTGAAACACACGAGCACGGGTATGGTGCTGACAAACCTAGAAACATAATCGGGGCGAACCGGGATCCGAACCCTCAATTTGGTTTCTGGCGAGCCCAAGGGACGCAACTCTGTGCCTTACAAGACTGAACCAGCCGTGTCACCCCTTTCAGAGAGCAAAAACAGTACGTATAGAGTCAGTAACAAAAAAACCCATTATGACGGATATGGCGAAATGTCATCGAACGTCCCTTATTCATGATTTCCGGAGTTAGGTGAAGTAAAGATGTATCTCAAAATGGTAGTCAGAGAGTTGACGAGAGTCACGTGTAACAGCGATTATACAGCGATTGGCTGCTACACACTGGTGGGTGTAACATTATCTGGACTGGGTTCCTGTCTACTTAAGAGTAACCGACAAGATATCCCAATATTGAATACACGACTCGCACTACCGACAGAGCAACCAGTTTAAAGAGCTGATCACATTATACACCGTCTGTATAAAGGTCTCATAAAACTGGAGCTTCCATGAATATGGGATCACATGAGACATCAACAACAGCTGGGGATCCGTGAACATTAATTATACAACAGGAGAAAGAATATCGATTTGAACGCAAACTGAATATACTTCCCATAAACACGTGGATATCAGTTTCAAGGTGGAAAAACACTGAATTAATTAAGATGTGCAGTTTATGTTACAGTATTTTGCAAGTATACTGTTCTGGTGGGAATGTTTCTGCAACTGAGTGAGTGAGTGGTTTTACGCCGCTTTAGAAATATTCCAACAATATCACTGCGGAGGATACTAGAAATTGGCTTTACACAAAAACTACCCATTTCGGGAATCGAACCCGGCTTTCGGGAATGATGAGCGAACGCTTTAACACGGAGCTACTCCACCACCGTGTTTCTTTAAAAGCTACCTGTAGCGTCACATTAGCATCTTGGGTTGCCACAGACATCTAGTTTCACTTGGACGGACCCGTGAAGATACGGGGTAGAATAGGTCTTGAGCAACCCTGCTTGTCGTAATAGGCGACTATGCTTGTCGTTAGAGGTGACTGTCGGGATCGGGTGGTCAGGCTCAGTGACTTGGTTGATGCATGTCATCGTATCCCAGTTGCGTGGATCGATGTTCATGATCAATGACAATGAGCAACTATCAGCTTTGTCACTGTCGTTTCAGTCGACGCATGCACGTGAGTGAAAGATTTAAAGCCGCTGTGAACAGTGTTGCCTTAGACGTTCACCACATTGGTGAAAGATGTGAGGTTAGGTGAAATGGGCTTTAACGTCGCGTCCAAGATTATTGCACTTATATAGTGACGTGCATGCACGTGTGTGACGCGGCCGGGGATCGAACTTCGGACCTTCTGCTTTCCGGGCGGACGCTCTACCACTAGACCACGTCATTGGTGAAATACATTGACATGTGTATGGTGCTGACAAACTTAGAAAATAACCGGGGCAAATCTGTGGTTTCGGTTCCTACGAATGACATTTATACCACGGAATCACAACGGGATTTGTAACAAATAGAAGTGAGTGAGTGAGTGAATAATTATAACATCACTTTTACAGATAACAACTCAACACGCTTACTCATAATTCACCTGATGAAGGGGCAAGAAGCAGTCCTCAAACATCGCTACGAACAATAAAGAAATTATTATCCTAAAAGTGTCATGTGTTCATGTTCCTCCGACTTCTTAATGCCTATCACAGACTTGTATATTTGAAAGATGCAGCGAACATTATGCACGTGCAGGTTGGAGGTTATAATCTTATTGTGATATTTACATTGAAAATATTATAATCCGCTATTGTGCGGTTTAACCAGATTAGGCGGACGCGGAATTTACAATATCATATTTGCATTTCACGACGTCTTTATCAACTCTATACGTCAACACCTCAGGACAAAGCAGCCTTACCCCATCCCGACCTTGAACAAGCACTTAAGCGCCGTCGCCACTATCAGCGAGGAGTAAAACGGGTCTCAAGTAATCTGCAACGAATACTCCCTGTTATCAAGGATGTCGTATTATCTTGTGTAGTAACACTCCTGCTGGGGCCTACAGTAGAGGTCCGTATTCTCAAATAGTGAAAGAAAAGTGTCTACCGTGTTAACTTGAAATTTTGGGGACTATCGGAAGTAGCTCGAGTTAACCGTACTGATGGAGCTCTGGCAGTAGTTCGAGTTGTCCGTACTGATGGATCATCGGAAGTTATTTGTGTCATTCCTACTGATGGACCATCGGAGGTAATTCGTGTTATCCGTATTGATGGACCATCGGAATTAGTTCATGTTATCCGTACTGATGGACCATTGGAAGTAAATCGTGTTATCCGTACTGATTGACCATTGGAAGTATTTCGTGTTATCCGAACTGATTGACCATTGGAAGTAATTCGTGTTATCCGTACTGATAGACCATCGGAAGTAATTCTTGGTATCCGAACTGATGGATCATCAGAAGTAATTCGTGCTATCCGTATTGATGGACCAATGGAAGTAGTTCGTGTTATTTCTAGTATAGACCATTGGAAGTAGTTCGTGTTATCCGTACTGATGGACCATCGGTAGTAGTGCGTGTTATCCGTACTGATGGGACATTAGAAATGATTCGTGTTTTCAGTACTGATTGACCATCGGAAGTAGTTCGTGTTATCCGAACTGATCGACTATTAGACGTAATTCGTATTATCCGTACTGATAGACCATTAAAAGTAATTCGTGTTATCCGAACTGATGGATCATTGGAAGTAATTCGTTTTATCCGTTCTGATAGATCATCGGAAGTAGCTCGTGTCATCCGTATTGGTGGACTAACGGAAGTAGTTCGTGTTATCCGTATTGGTGCACAATCCGGAAGTAGTTCGGTTGTTTCCTTCAGCTAGCTTTACTTAGCGCTATTAGGTACTGGATATTTTCATTATCATGAGTGGAAGAATGATTTCTTTTATCGACAATGCATTAGTTTAAACCCGTCGCTTGTCTGATACGGTTATCGACAAAGTGTCAAAGATACAAAAAGACGCCTTGACTGTGTTTCTTGTGTATTCACATACATTCTCTGCAACCTTGCAATACAGATAGCATTGAAACATTCTCCGAATCTCTCTCAAAACTGATAGCATGTCCGGCCTGCGTTGCTTCCCTGGGATGGTATTTCCTTATATATTTGTGCTTGTAAATCACTTACATTATGTTGGGTATAGCATCCCATTTCATTCATCAGATGGTCTCATCCCATTTGTCAGATACCTAATACCCTAAATGCCACGGTTGAGTTCTCCCACTATCCAGTGCTTGTTACCCAAGTGAAAAAATGGATTAGTCCCAATCACACCCCATTTTTCAGACACCTCGACATGAGATTATAAGACTTAAAATAATTGTCACTGACCAAAACATGCTGATCTTTTAGAAAATAATTTACGTAGCAACTAAAACGATCCATGTGGGTACGGGCGTAATGTCACGTGATAAGTCGGTCCGCCTAATACACAATACTGATGACAAAAATAGGTTACCATATTATCATAAAGATAGCAGAGAGCCGGAATTCGGGCAGACAGTACTTGTGATCATATATGAGATAAGAGGCTTGTTCAATGAGCATGGCCAGGTCGATACAAGCCTAAATCGTCCTGCTTTCTACGCCTGTAGTCCTGTGAAGATTCCGGGTTAGAATAGGTCTTCAGCAACACATGCTTGTCGTAAGAGGTGACTATGCTTGCCGTAAGAGGCGACTATGCTTGTCGTAAGAGGCGAGTATGCTTGCCGTAAGAGGTGACTATGCTTGCCGTAAGAGGCGACTATGCTTGCCGTAAGAGGAGACTATGCTTGTCGTAAGAGGCGACTATGCTTGTCGTAAGAGGCGACTATGCTTGCCGTAAGAGGCGACTATGCTTGTCGTAAGAGGCGACTATGCTTGCCGTAAGAGGCAACTATGCTTGCCGTAAGAGGCGACTATGCTTGTCGTAAGAGGCGACTATGTTTGTCGTAAGAGGCGACTAACGGGACCGGGAGGTCATGATCTGTGACTTGGTTGATGCATGTCATCGTATCCCAAATGCGTAGATAGATGCTCATGAGATTAGACTATTTACAGACCGCAGTCATGTAGCTGGAATATTGCTGAGTGCGGCGTTAAACAACAAACAAACTACGAGTGTGTGTTATTGTGTAGGGTTTTAGCGTCGCCTTTAGCAATATTTCAGCCACATCACGGCATGTCATCATAGGCTTGAAAGATTGTACCCATGTGGGGAATTGAACCCGGGCGTTCAGAACTCTGATCATTCTGCTACCGTGCCGACTCTGGTCAGCCTGGTCTACACCAAGTGAATGAGTGAGTTGTGTTTAACGCAGCTTTAACAGTATTCCAGTTATATCACGGCGTGTCAACCTAATGTTGGAGGAAAGCCCAAAGTGATGCAGTTCCTAGACGTTTACCACTTCAGTGTAACCAACGATCACGGTATGGCGCTGACAAACCTAGAAACATAATCGGGGCGAACCGGAAATCGAATCCACAATCATAGGATTCTGGAGTGCCAAAGGGACGCAACTTTGCAAAGCGAATTGCAGCGCCTTAGATGACTGGGCCACCCGTGCCCTCTCCACACCAAGGTACTCACACACATACAGTCATTGTGACCAACAATGACATATGCACATAGCAAGACACAGATATTGATTAGGTGTGTGACACGCCGATCCATTAATACCCAATCCCTCACGACCTGCAATATATAAGAGTAATCCCTGTCTGTCTCCCAGGCCCAAGGGAATAAATTAAGAAAGGAATGAACTCACAGTCTAGAATGATTTGGAAAGATGAGAGTGCTGACATCATTGTTCTGGGCTCAATTTGGATTCTATTTGTTTTGTTTGTTTGTTTGTTGATTAACGCCGCACTCAGTACTATTCCAGCTATATGACGGCGGTCTGTAAATAATCAAGTCTGGTGATCCAGTGATTGACATCATGAGCATCGATCCACGAAATACGGATACAATGACATGCATCAACCAAGTCAGCGAGCCTGACCACCCGATCCCGTTTGTCGCCTCTTACTGCAAGCATGGGTTGCTGAAGACCTGTTCTACCCCGGATCTTCACGCGTCTTACATTTTGTAAATATATATTTTAATTAATATATTAATTCAAGGACTAAATGGTAGTCTGGGTAATCTTAATGCCCAAGGAGCGTCTAGTCTCAAGTTAAGCTCTCTTTGTGAATGCTTCCCACGTGTTACCACCGACGGCTATTTCCTGTCGCGGTGACCCAGGGTCCTGAAGTACCATACAGCTCATATTAGCGGGGCCCACTCGTCTAAATAACCATACATATATATTTAAACTGACAGTATCGATTTAAATGCATTGGTGACCTTTCTGGCAGAGATGTGATTATATGATTATACACAAAGCGGAATCAGGTTTCCCAGCGAAGGCTATCTTATCTGGAAATAACACTTGTACATAAAAGATAGCAACTGAATGAGTAGCGGCGAGGATAATTACACGTGGTCACGTTTTTCATAAACAGGTGAGATGAAAATTGGTTTGACGTCGCGTTCTGGACTATTGCACTCATAAAGCGACGTGCGGCAACGCGCTTGTGGCTGCTTGTACTAGTCCGTACTAATGTTGGTTTTTAAGTGCCATGCTGCAGTTTAACATGGATAGTGAGTGAGTGGGTATGGTTTTACGTCGCTTTTAGCAATATTCTAGCAATATCTAGGCGGGGAACACCAGAAATGGGCTTCACACATTCTACCCATGTGGGGAATCGAACCTGGGTCTTCGGCGTGACGAGTGAACGCTTTAACTACTAGGTTACCCAACCGCCCCTTTAACATGGCATTATACTGAATTCACGCCGACCAGTCCTTGTTTTAGCCCCTTAGTTCCGAGCGCCATGCAGGGT
The DNA here is from genome assembly GCF_022045235.1 of Haliotis cracherodii. NCBI lineage: Eukaryota > Metazoa > Mollusca > Gastropoda > Lepetellida > Haliotidae > Haliotis > Haliotis cracherodii. The sequence continues at coordinate 36,358,031 of NW_027266268.1, read as the reverse complement.
AATAAGAAGTACCATCATTTAACGTCTTAGGTATGACCGGCTGGGAATCGAACCTCCGGTATTATCACGGCGTATCAACTTGATGTGGGATGGAAACCCAAAGTGATGCAGGTCCTAGATGTTTACCACTTTTGTAAAACAACAAACACGCTCATCCCGATAAAACAACAATCGTAATCAAATTAAACTTGGGATTCGAACCCATGTCAATCGGATTCTGGCATGGCTAAGGGACACAACTTTGCAAATATAAATGCGGCGCCAGAAAAGTAATTATTTTGAACTTTTTTTGAAAAAGCAAGGAAACACTTGTAGCAAGTCCAAAGATACTTTCTACCCAAACAAGATCCTCAAGACTACCTCAATGAAAGGGACCATTATCGATACGACATCTATCTGGCAGCGGTATGTTTTCAAGAAAGTTACTCAATTAGTGATAAACGAGTATCCGGGAACTGTTGTATGATTTTTATACATGTTTTACGACTTACTGAAAAAAAAGGATGTTTTATATGGTCATATGGTGCTAACAAATCAAAAGGTATACCGGACGCAGGGACAGCGAGCCCTTGAATTTAACCATATTTTGCCGGTCAATATCCGGCATATACCGGAGAACGGAAACGCTGAAAGATTATATATCTGTCGGGGAGGACAGTAAAACAATAAATACAATACTGAGACATTTGATAAACAGCAAACCAGATTGAAGAGAAGCACATCAGTGAGTAACTAACGTTGGTTGGTTGGTTGGTTTGTTTTTTAACGCCGCACTCAGTAATATTCCAGCTATATGACGGCGGTCTGTAAATACTCGAGTCTGGACCAGACAATCCAGTGATTAATATCATGAACATCGAGCCACACAATTGGGATCGATGACATGCATCAACCAAGTCAGCGAGTCTGACCACCCGATCCCGTTAGTCGCCTTTTACGACAAGCATAGTCGCCTTTTACGGCAAGCATGGGTTGCTGAAGACCTATTCTACCCCGGAAGACTAACTAACGTCTAAGGGGCGGACAATTGGATGTTCTGGATGGGGGTAGGTGGTGTGGTGCGGGTCAAAGCAATAATTTGTTCTCTGAAAAATATGATAATTAAATTATTGTCAAAATACATATTTTAATCGACAGATCTTTAAGAGCAATAACCTACCACCTACGTAATTTTATGGCATTTATGGCTGAATATTTGCGTGGTGAACTGAACGATGGCCTTGACCTTTGCATGCGGAGGGTTTATCTGCTGTCATTGTTGTCGTCGCGTGGTCATTGGTGTCGTTGCTGTCGGGGCAGTGACTCGTTAATGATAGACACTGATGGTGTCTGGGGCTTATTTTGTCTGTTCTATTTCCATGTGACAGAGAGGGACATATACTGATGGTAACGAACTGGAGCCAATTTGAAATATTGTAGATTGAAGTTTGTTTGTTTGTTTGTTTCTTGGGAACTCAGTACTATTGCAGGTACATGATGGCTTGAAAATTAATGATTGTTTCAAAACTGACATAGTGGGGAGATTACATTTTTTTATTTCTCAAGTCGGTTACAAATCTATGATATTAAAGCTCGTGACCTTTGGCCCCGCCCCCCGAGGCTCATTGTGGAGGACACAGATAGGACCCCGTGCGAATATGTCATACTATCAATCTCATTGAAATGAGATTTCTTACTCCAACACGATGCCCCTCTGAATGAAGATATGAAGACGGAGTCCCGTCAGATGAACTTTCTAATCAGCCAATCAGCATCGAAGTACACGTGAGCGAAGCATTCAGATTTGCATTTCGAATTCTGTATCTCGAAAATAGATATGATCGGGGAGTTTAAAATGCAAAATAATAAAGCCGCGCTTCTATGGAGATGTCCTCAGATCTGGACACAGGGGGGTATCCAATCGGAGTAAAGATCTGACTTTAATGATATTGACATAATATGCACTACACTGCAAGTATAAAATGGCAATCCGGTGCAAAACCGAAAATTGATTTAAAAAGGTTGGGGTCAGGGGATAAAGAAAAACATTTAATCCACTATAACTAGCCTAACGATTGATATGTGTCGTGGTGATTCAACTCAAGTGATACTCAGTGAGTCATACCTTCTCGAACTCCTTATCAGCGTCTTGATAACAACTACAAGTGCATCACCATGTTGTTCGTATCTCCGTGGACACCATACACTGCATTTGACGTCATCGGAATGTTCATTAATAAACGCCTCTATATCACATTCTTTGAGCAAACTGACGGATTTTTTCAGATTTTTCTTTTGTTTCGTGAGCTGCAATATGATTTTGATTGTACCATTTAACTGGTTTCAGTTATATTGACGATGTGTCAGCTTCGTGTGGGCAGTAGCACGAAATGATGCCAATCTTAGACTTGTAGCACTTTGGTGAAAGCACAGGTAAGGAATGGAAACATAATCTGGGCGACTCTGGAATTCGAACCCAAGGTTAAGGGTTTCTGGCAAAACACACTGCGTCGCCCTAGCCCACCGGGCCACCCGTTGCCCCGGCTAAATAAGACGTGTTGCCCATTTGCAAACCCATATTAAAGTAGGGATTCAGGTGCCCCCTTAACGGATGTGACTACGACAAGATCAATAGACATACAGCTGTGTGTCTTATGCCTCTGAATGGTCTTCAAGAACGCCAGCGTGTAAGTATTTGCACTGTAGCAATGGACGGATGGCACCTCGGTCTGGAATTTAGGTCATAGACATGCTCAAAGGCAATAAATATTAGTTTAAATCATAACGTCTTGATTATACAAATAATATGAACAAGTTGTCCCTATGGAAGTCTGAGGTCCTTAGTCATATCTAGACTTGCTTATTAGGAGGATAGAATGACTACACATCCATGTATTTTTCTTACAGTACAGCCTTGGAGCAAGGCAAGTTAGGTCACTTCGACATTGACAGCGACTCAGCGGTTCTGCCGTTTTGTAAAGGAAAGATTAACAGGTCTGCTTTTCACACTGTTTGCACGTCGCAAGCCAGGACCTTTGTTCGCCAGTCTTCACAACTGTTATGTTATAATCACGATTTCGGTTTTCCTCAAACTGGGCTAGCTGGGTCACTCTTTATTACAGCTGCTGTCATTAACTTCACTACTGAAGGCCACGTAACCTGCCTGAAGGTTCGCGTCTGGTTTGAGTGAGTGAGTTTGGTTGACTTTTGGAACAATACTGACCATATACCACGGCGTGTCTTCTACATTCTGGGGTGGGATCCCCTATGTTACACCTGTCTGAAGTCTACGGTCAGGTTATGGTGCCGACGGACCAAGGGTCATAATCATTTCGAACATTGGATTCAAACCCGTGGTCAACGGATCCTGGCACTACTGAGCAGGTAGCTGTACACGGCGACTGTGACCACTGGGCCATTAGTTCCTGCTTAGGCTTGAAGTGAAATATAATGTCCACCTTTCTGTACATCAGGGGGCGGTGGAGTTGCCTCGTGGTTAAAGCGTTTGCTCGTCACGCCGTAAGGTCTGGTTCGATTCCCCACATCGTACAATGTGTGAAGCCCATTTCTGGTGTCCCCGCCGTGATATTTCTGGAATATTGCGCCAAGCTCAACACACTCATTCTCATCCCACCTTTCTCTGACCACCACAAAAAACTACGTATACCGGTTAATTGAAGACACACACTTGGAAATTGAATTTGACAAAAGGTACAAGCGATATCAAAACGTTACGTAAGTGAGTTTGGTTATAAGCCGCTTTTAGCTTTTCAACAATATCACGGCGGGGGACACCAGAAAAAGGCTTCACACATTGTACCCATATGGGAATCGAACCCCGGGTTATCGACATGACAAGGGAACGCTTTAACCACGTGGCTACCCCGCCGCACTCAAAACGTTACAAGTCGCCAAAACACTGAAAACTTAAGGTCCAAAACACAACAGCGATACCCGGCAAAAACATCAGCATCGAATAATGATTTCTCATTTGAATCATGATCAGCCATCAGCTACATACTACACTTTATCTTCTCCGGTGGGTTATTATTGAATCAAGGTCAGGTAATCACTGACCACTCCTGCGTCCAATTCGGACTAAAGGTGGACAAATTAAGTGTCACATCGTGATACAAATCAATGTCACGTGGCTATGATTGCCAGCTGTGATTGCCTCGAGATTGAACCAGCTTCCATTGTCGTAGCCATTGATCAGCCATCGATCACACCACACTCTTGCCGACACCATCAGCATCTTAATCCAGCAGGCAACATCTGTCGTCCTCTTCATCATGTACAGTGTATATACTGTTTGATTGTTGGATGTCTGCGCCCCTCTCGCTAATGTAAATTATATTTGTTGATTTGTTTGTTGTTTAACGCCACACTCAGCAATATTCCAGCTATTTGACGGCGGTCTGTTAATAATCGAGTCTGGACCAGACAACCCAGTGAGGTCCGGGTTCAAATCCCCACATGGATACAATCTTTCAAGCCTATGATGACATGCCGTGATGTGGCTGAAATATTGTTACAAGCAATGCTAAAACCCTACACAGCAACACGCAGTCGCAGTTTGTTTGTTTGATTATTGTTAAACGCCGCACTCAGCATTCAAGCTATATGACGGCGTTTTGTAAATAGTTGAATCTCAAGAGCATCGATCTATGCATTTGGGATACGATGACATGCATCAACCAAGTCAGCTAGCCTGACCTCCCGATCACGTTAGTCTCCTCTTACGACAAGCATAGCCACCTTTCACAAGCATGGTTTGCTGAAGACCTTTTCTAACCCGTAAATTTTGTAACTCACAAGGGATTGCAGACAACTTTGATTATTTATTTCGTTGTGAGGCTTTAAGAAAACAGGGAATAACATATATCTATACCTAAACTGTCAAAACATTTCGAGTCTAAAACGCCTCTCATGTACTCCTAAATGTAAAGACTTAAGCAGTCTCGACCTGACAATCCAGTGGTTGATATTGTGAGCAACGATCCACACCGTCAAGGTACGGTGGCACGTCATCAACCAAGACACCTACACCATATCCATTTAGTCGGCTCTCACGACCAACATAGGTTGCTGTGGATTCTGTTGTATAAGGTAGACACAATTTAAGAATTACAACTTCCTCATTTACTGTAAAGGCGACGTTTTGGTGTAGATCCTTTTACCGTTGTCAAGCAAGATTGAATCAACACGCGGGATCTACATATGGACTTACAAGCTTGCAACTCACCCCTTGAAACACTATTATAGCTGCCAAATATGTCAACAGGAAGCTCAATAATTGTTTTATGTATGTTTCAGTTGTATTTCTGTGTTGACCTGTAACAGCTGTGGGTATATTGTGTTTTATTACAGATGGAATGAGTATGTGAATACGTACAACAAGAATTATATATTGTCCATGACAAGCAGACCGTGGCGGTTGAAATCTCACTACAGTAAACTACGGTTAGTCAGTTCGTTATAAGCATGTTCGTTATAAACGTACTTTACTGTATTTCATTCGTTTTAAGCGAACACTTAATCTTAACGCTACAAAAGAATATCATAGTTAAAATTTAATTTTTTTCCATGAATATATTGTTTCAAACATAGTTCAACGGTTATGATTCAAATCAATTAAATAAATTATATTAAGTTCATTAAATAACTGCGGTATAGTCACCGGAAAAAAAATTCACTTAATTTTCAGCAATTAGAATATTCATCACTGATTCTTTTCAAATCCCACTCAGATCGTGTGTATCATAAAATAAGTTAACAATAACAAGATAAATGGTCGATATGAACATTAATTAATTACTAAGTATGTCAGAATATTGCAAAGGCCTATTATATCGATCAATGCCTGTGCATACATCGATGTAACAATAGCTTCTAATATGCGTGCTTATCTGAATTGGTTCTATATCTGCCGATCCATTTAGGTAAGGTCAGGTACGAAGGTCACTTAGTGCTGAATATACGTATGTATAATTCAGACTCCGCTAATTGATTGGTTAAACGGAGTACAGGCGATCACTAACCATGACAACTGCATCAACAAAAGCTGGACGCTGGTCAATATCTTGACCTTTTAACACTTACATGGGAATGCACTTGATTGATGTTGTGAAAAGATATTGTTTCAGGTTGCATGGGGTACAAACATGTTATTGTAAATACAACTTAAATAATACTTCTCAATGTTGAAAGTGTATGACGATAGAACGTATACTCACGTTTAAACAAAATATCCGAAACGTCCCTTGTAAGTCTACAATACTTTGACAAGTCTAGATTTCTAGTCTTATACTGTAGAGCTTCTCCGGGCGTCTTTATGTTATATATTAAAATATAATATAAAGGAGCTATACATAATATTTAGATATGAATTAATAAGCATACAGGTGTTTTATTAAGGTTCATTTTCAGTATTTTATATGTGTTAATATGTCATAGTAGAGCGTTTTTTTCTCTTCATTGTCACAAATTTATATATATATATTTCTCCCAGGGCACAAATCATGCCTTCAAAAAAGCCACGTCATAATACACACATCAAATAGACTAGGGCCAGTCTCCAACATCAACAGAGCTGCACATCCTACCATACGTGCGTTCCGATTGCACGTTAAAGAAACTCTTGACTTATTTAATACAATTTTCAGACTTTAATTCAATAATAAAATGTTCCCAACAGTCCTTGTGTCATCATTAGAGGTTATGAAACTAAGACTTGTCTTGCAAATCATTACAATAGAACAGTCTAGGTTATTGTTTGACGTACATTGGCAAACCTCAGCCGGACGGAAGGAAAGGCGGACGTGCCATTTAATCCATGTGGTGAGGATACGCTTATTAAATTGTTATACCACAATGATATGTGCAATTGTATCCTGTGCATTCAGACATACTGGTCGAAAGAAGATAAGCGCCACGTGACAACATAACCCAAATGATCTGATGGCTGTGTGCCGCGCCAACGTCCATGGTTAAGAAACAAGGCTAAATGTCAGCATCGTTTGTCGTCACTACACTACCGAATACACAATAGCAACACTTGGATAGATGCGGAATGTCACACAAAACACTTGCCTTACTGAACATACGATTGATTTGTGTTTATGCCAAACATGCGTTTGCATTGTGTCTTATGCCAAACGTGTCTTTGCCTTGTGTCTTACGCCAAACGTGCGTTTGCCTTGTCTCATGCCAATCATGCGTTTGCCTTGTGTCTTATGCCAACTGTGCGTTTGCCTTGTGACTTGGGCCAATCATGCGTTTGCCTTGTGTCTTATGCCAACTGTGCGTTTGCCTTGTGACTTGGGCCAATCATGCGTTTGCCTTGTTTTTATACCAAACATGCCCATGCGATTTATACTAAACGTGCGCATGCCTTGTACCAAACATTTGATTGCATCTTACCAAACACGTGTGTACCTTGTACCAAAAATACGCGTGCACGATAACAAACATGCGTTTGACTTATACCACACGTTCCCTTATTTATTGCCATCAGTATATTTGTGGCGGTATAATCGCATTAGTACACAAGCCTCGTTACTGGGCTGATTGTATTTCCTTGACAGCCTACAGGTTCCTGGTGATTAATGTTTCCGTGGAGGCTGCGTATGACATTATCTAATACAAAAAGCACGTTTCGTCATCACAGCGTGGGTGATTGCAGAGGTAGGGTGTTGTAGTATGAAACAAACCACTTACAGTCAGGATGATTTACTTGTGTAGGTAAGGCTCCCGTGAAGCCGTGGTTATTTAAGTGATAATTATATATGTTTATGAGAGACTCCATATTATATCATGATCATTTAATTGTTAAGAGAGACTCCATATTATATCATGATCATTTAATTGTAAAGAGAGACTCCATATCATATCATGATCATTTAATTGTTTGTGAGAGACTCCATATTATATCATGATCATTTAATTGTTAAGAGAGACTCCATATTATACCATGATCATTTAATTGTTTGTGAGAGACTCCATATTATATCATGATCATTTAATTGTTTGTGAGAGACTCCATATTATATCATGATCATTTAATTGTTAAGAGAGACTCCATATTATACCATGATCATTTAATTGTTTGTGAGAGACTCCATATTATATCATGGGCATTTAATTGTTATGAGAGACTCCATATTCTATCATGATCATGTCATTGTTATGAGAGACTCCGAATTATACCATGATCATTTAATTGTTATGAGAGACTCCATATTCTATCATGATCATTTAATTGTTATGAGAGACTCCATATTATACCATGATCATTTATTTGTTAAGAGAGACTCCAAGTAACTCTTCATTAATTATTTGTGAGAGACTGCCATTAAATTATTTAATAGAAAAATCAAAACAATGAAGCCATAATCAACTATTAGTTGATGTAGCTTATCAGTGATGATCACGCATACAGCGTTGTGAGAGCATGTCTATGGTGAGAGAACATTTGTATACTGAGAGAGCGTGTCTATACTGAGAGTGTGTGTATACTGAGAGAGCGTGTATATATTGAGACAGCATGTCTGTACTCAGAGAGCACGTCTGTACTCAGAGAGCACGTATATATTCAGAGAGCATGTCTGTACTGAGAGAGCACGTATATGTTCAGAGAGCATTTCTATACTGAGAGAGCATATCTGTACTGAGAGAGCATATCTATACTGAGAGAGCATGTCTGTACTGAGAGAGCATGTATATATTGAGAAAGTACGTCTGTACTGAGAGAGCATGTCTATACCGAGAGACATTTCTATACTGAGAGAGCATGTATATATTGAGAGAGCATGTCTGTACTGAGAGAGCATGTATATACTGAGAGAGCATATCTGTACTGAGAGAGCATGTCTATACTGAGAGAGCATATCTGTACTGAGAGAGCATGTATATATTGAGAAAGTGCGTCTGTACTGAGAGAGCATGTCTGTACTGAGAGAGCATGTCTGTACTGAGAGAGCATATATGTACTGAGAGAGTGTGTATATATTGAGAGAGCATGTCGGAAATGAGAGCATGTCTATACTGAGAGAGCATGTATATATTGAGAGAGCATGTCTGTACTGAGAGAGCATGTATATACTGAGACAGCATGTCTGTACTGAGAGAGCATGTCTGTACTGAGAGAGCATGTATATATTGTGAGAGCATGTCAAAACTAAGAGAGCAAGTCTGTACTGAGAGAGCATGTATATATTGAGAGAACACATTTGCTCTGAGAGGGCATGTATATATTGATAGAACACATCTGCACTGAGAGAGCATGTATATATTGATAGAGCTTGTATGTACTGAGAGAGCATGTATATATTGAGAGAGCTTGACTGTACTGCGAGAGCATGTATATATCGAGAGAGCATGTCTGTACTGAGAGAGCATGTATATATCGAGAGCATGTCTGTACTGAGAGAGCATGTATATATCGAGAGCATGTCTGTACTGAGAGAGCATGTATATATCGAGAGCATGTCTGTACTGAGAGAGCATGTATATATCGAGAGAGCATGTCTGTACTGAGAGAGCATGTATATATTGAGAGAACACATCTGTACTGAGAGAGCATGTATATACTGAGAGAGCATGTCTGTACTGAGAGAGCATGCATATACTGAGAGAGCATGTCTGTACTGAGAGAGCATGTATATATTGAGAGAACACGTCTGTACTGAACTGCATGTATATACTGAGAGAGCATGTCTGTACTGAGAGAGCATGTATATATTGAGAGAGCATGTCTGTACTGAGAGACCATGTATATATTGAGAGAGCATGTCTGTACTGAGAGAGCATGTATATATTGAGAGCATGTCTGTACTGAGAGAGCATGTATATATCGAGAGCATGTCTGTACTGAGAGAGCATGTATATATCGAGAGAGCATGTCTGTACTGAGAGAGCATGTATATATTGAGAGAACACATCTGTACTGAGAGAGCATGTATATACTGAGAGAGCATGTCTGTACTGAGAGAGCATGCATATACTGAGAGAGCATGTCTGTACTGAGAGAGCATGTATATATTGAGAGAACACGTCTGTACTGAACTGCATGTATATACTGAGAGAGCATGTCTGTACTGAGAGAGCATGTATATATTGAGAGAGCATGTCTGTACTGAGAGACCATGTATATATTGAGAGAGCATGTCTGTACTGAGAGAGAATGTATATATTGAGAGAGCATGTCTGTACTGAGAGAGCATGTATATACTGAGACAGCATGTCTGTACTGAGAGAGCATGTACATACAGAGAGAGCATGTATGTACCGAGAGAGCATGTATATACTGAGAGAGCATGTCTGTACTGAGAGAGCATGTCTGTACTGAGAGAGCATGTATATACTGAGACAGCATGTCTGTACTGAGAGAGCATGTACATACTGAGAGAGCATGTATGTACCGAGAGAGCATGCATATACTGAGAGAGCATGTCTGTACTGAGAGAGCATGTATATATTGAGAGAGCATGTCTGTACTGAGACAGCATGTCTGTACTGAGAGAGCATGTCTGTACTGAGAGAGCATGTATATACTGAGAGAGCATGTATACACTGAGACAGCATGTCTGTACTGAGAGAGCATGTATATACTGAGAGAGCATGTATACACTGAGAGAGCATGTCTGTACTGAACTGCATGTATGTGCACATAGACCTTTGAGAGTTCGACATGAGGGGGCCGTTATTTAGGCCAGGTATTCTGAGCGTCGCGTCAACATGAACTCCATCAATCATCACCTGTCGACAGTCACATGATGTCGGATGAGTCTGTAGGCAATGTGATAACATATTTAAGGTCATAGTTTACAAAACGAAACTTAGAAACACAATACACATCAAATACCACTAGCACATCTTCCATAATGCCTCTGTTCTACCATTCTTCCAACCCATACACAAACACGATGGTATATTCACACACGGTGCCAAGGTGCTCACACTTTTTGTGCATCGGTATCTTTGAATAAAACGTTCGTCAAATCTGACACTGTCTTCATAAGAACATATTCACTTCCAGGAGATGACTTAAAAACGTACCGTACACGAGCCGCGGAACAGAAATCGATAATTCCCAACCACTTTCGACTATTCCTGTATATCAAGAAACGCAACATCAAAGATTGAAATTTAATGCATTTCTCACAAGCCTGAGTCTAGAATTGAACAAAAGACAAGAAAAGGGGCCTATCAAACAAACATGCCACTGGAAAAAATATTAATGTGACGCAGACAGAATTTCACTAATAATAGATCACTCTCTGGCACTGTACATGCGCGCTAATCAAATACACCCTAAAGTGTCCTCGACGTCAAACTACACATGGATGTGTAGCGAGTTGCACAAACACGCCCTGGCTCGCGGGACGAGTAAAGTCACGCCCATTCACATGTAGCCTATAGCTATAGGGTTGAAGGTTATTTCGTTAATGTGTTTAGCAACTCAACGACATATATCTAAGTCCCCCGACGACATTGCATGTACGTGTAACTAGGTCAAACGATATCAAGGACTCCTGTTATCGTGTTATCACACTGTATTGTATTTATCATTGTAAGTGATACACTTCGGGATCGACTAGTTTTTAATAAAGTGAAATTGGAAAATTTGTGTTGGTGGTCAAAACAAATGAATGACCCCTCCTTTCGGAGAATACATTTTTTTCTTGAAGCGAGAAAAGTCGACCACATATTCTGTGTCTAACGAAAATACAAATAAAACACGAGACTGGTGACTGTATATATTTGCGCTGCATGACCTTTGTCGACGAATCTGTTCTTAACTTGTCCCTTGTTGAAATTTCTTTCCTTAAACCCATTATATTCGCATCAAGCTGGGCAATAAATATTCATATTTTAGAATGGTTAGATCTTATCAAACAGACAAAAAAATAATAATGTTACAAATTTCAAAGCTGACAAACAACACTGTAAGGTTGTCTGGTTTCCAGATGGAAAACGAAACTATCAGCAACGTATATATTGCAATATGACGCAAATATTGAAACATAGTTATCCCATTTCACAATGAATCCAATGGTTACATGCATTCGTCAGCACTAGCCCCTTTCCGTAACCTACAAGAAGACTCGTCCCCCTATCGATGAATGTTATGTGCGAAAAAACGACAAACCAATCAGAATGCGCGTATGATTTCGAGTTCTTTGTCAAATAATCCCTCAGAAATAATTTTTGATTGTGCATATGTTTTGCACCTAAAAATATACCCAAGACACAGTTGAATGTGTTCAATCATACTGACTAATTCCGCATGTCCAGATGTGCTTTAAATTGCATCTGAAATATATATAACATATGGGGAAATATATGTGAACCATTACGCAACGAGTTGACAATTGTTTTAGGTATGCCCGTTTGCGCTAAGACGGAACTCAGTCGCAAAAATGGCCATGAGAGGGGCACGAGTCGGCATGTCCCGGAATAACACGAGTTGGTCACGAATGGGTTACATGTACCTATGACGTCATATCAAAGGAATATTATGACGTCAGGGGACAATAATGTAGTTGATCTGTCACATAAGAGAGTGGGTGAGTGAATAATGTTTATGTACCATGTAATGGTTGGGTTTCTCGGCAGGATAAAGCCAACGGATAAAAACGATATCCGTTGGGGTCAAATGCGGATAGAGATGCAAATATCAAAGGTCACGTAGGGACTACTTTCAGTGTTTATAAACAAACATGGCGTCGCTCTTGTCATTCGGCGATCGAGTCAGAATTAGCTATCGGGAATCTGGAGAAACTACTGGGATTCTTGCTACCATTATTGAAAGAATTGTCTAATAAACTGAACAGCAGTGTCTAACTGTGACGTAGCTTAGGCATTTTACAAGTTTGGGCAACTTTGGAGATATAAATTGCTACAATTTTGCGAGGGCACTAGGCCTACCCAAGCGGGATCTTTCGCCAAATCTGTGCGAGTAGACCTCTGCGGCTTGGAATCTTTTACACAAATAAAAATGGTTGGATTTGGCCGAAATATGTTCGAATTGTTACCTTTTTTCGTTTTGTCGCTTTGTGTACATCTGACTTTGTGTACGCCTGATCACCTCTAAAGCCGCATCAGAAATATCACAATTATCGCGACAAATTAAAAATCGTCCTATGATCAGCATTATAATAACACCAGGTTCATGTAATAGGCGGGGTGTTCCTCGTGACGTGTCAAACATATCAGTTATACCTACAGCGCTACTCCTAAAATAGTTTTATCTACTGATCAACAGGACTCATAAAGAAAATTTATTGTTCCTTTGATTTATTAACAGATAAAAAAGACGATGAATTAACGTGTCATTGCAAATGTCAGTCTGTTGTATCTCGCGCTACTTCATCATGCTCGAACGAAAGGCTGACTTTAAACCTTTAAAGGTTTATTATCCTGAATTCTAGACTTACACAATGACTCATTGGCGTTATGTACATGCGCTTTGAAGAGAAGTCGGGAACAAAGGCTCTTTATTCGATAATCGCAAGTTCAGCCTCCCATTAAGCCACTTCTCACTTTTCAAATATACTACGCACTACGTTTTTCGATTAAACTGAAATGAAAATCGTCAGATAAAGTTGTCGTGACCTAATTAACTTTTCGTTGAGGAAACAGGTTTCATGTTTCATGTACTTTCATATCAGCGCGAGAACGGGTGGTGCATGATAAATGAAGTTTAGATAATTAATATTTATTTATGAAATAAACATGTCTTTAGCGTATTTGAGTCCTAGAAACCTCATTTGAAACCGCTAATTTGGTTAGCTGAAAATAAATACTAGGTGTTCCAGCGAACATTGACTAAACTTAATAAACAGCTCAAAAGAAGTAAAAGAACACTAGTATCTTTCAAATAAATATACTTCATCTGTCGTATCATGACAGATTAGCTGTAGAAATATGAAAGAATCATGGCATGACAGATTAACTATAGAAATATGAAAGAATCATTGCAAGACAGATTAACTGTAGACATATGAAAGAATCATGGCATGACAGGGTAACTATAGAAATATGAAAGAATCATGGCATGACAGGTTAACTGTAGAAATATGAAAGAATCATGGCATGACAGGTTAACTGTAGAAATATGAAAGAATCATGGCGTGACAGATTAGCTATAGTTATATGAAAGAATCATGGCGTGACAGATTAGCTATAGTTATATGAAAGAATCATGGCGTGACACATTAGCTATAGTTATATGAAAGAATCATGGCGTGACAGATTAGCTATAGTTATATGAAAGAATCATGGCATGACAGATTAACTAAAGAAATAGGAAAGAATCATGGCATGACAGATTAACTATAGAAATATGAAAGAATCATGGCATGACAGGTTAACTGTAGAAATACGAAAGAATCATGGCATGACAGGGTAACTATAGAAATATGAAAGAATCAAGGCATGACAGGTTTACTATAGAAATAGGAAAAAATCATGGCATGACAGATTAACTAAAGAAATATGAAAGAATCATGGCATGACAGGTTTACTATAGAAATATGAAAGAATCATGGCATGACAGATTAATTAAAGAAATACGAAAGAATCATGGCATGACAGGGTAACTATAGAAATACGAAAGAATCATGGCACGACAGGTTAACTATAGAAATACGAAAGAATCATGGCATGACAGGGTAACTATAGAAATACGAAAGAATCATGGCATGACAGGTTTACTATAGAAATAGGAAAGAATCATGGCATGACAGATTAACTAAAGAAATATGAAAGAATCATGGCATGACAGGTTAACTATAGAAATATGAAAGAATCATGGCATGACAGGTTAACTATAGAAATATGAAAGAATCATGGCAAGACAGATTAACTGTAGAAATATGAAAGAATCATGGCATGACAGGTTAACTATAGAAATATGAAAGAATCATGGCATGACAGGTTAACTATAGAAATATGAAAGAATCATGGCATGACAGGTTAACAATAGAAATATGAAAGAATCGTGGCATGACAGGTTAACTATAGAAATATGAAAGAATCATGGCATGACAGATTAACTATAGAAATATGAAAGAATCATGGCATGACAGGTTAACTATAGAAATATGAAAGAATCGTGGCATGACAGGTTAACTATAGAAATATGAAAGAATCATGGCATGACAGATTAACTATAGAAATATGAAAGAATCATGGCATGGCAGATTAACTATAGAAATATGAAAGAATCATGGCATGACAGGTTAACTATAGAAATATGAAAGAATCATGGCATGACAGGTTAACTATAGAAATATGAAAGAATCATGGCATGACAGGTTAACTATAGAAATATGAAAGAATCATGGCATGACAGATTAACTATAGAAATATGACAGAATCATGGCATGACAGGTTAACTATAGAAATATGAAAGAATCATGGCATGACAGATTAACTATAGAAATACGAAAGAATCATGGCACGACAGGTTAACTATAGAAATACGAAAGAATCATGGCATGACAGGGTAACTATAGAAATACGAAAGAATCAAGGCATGACAAGTTTACTATAGAAATAGGAAAAAATCATGGCATGACAGATTAACTAAAGAAATATGAAAGAATCATGGCATGACAGATTAACTATAGAAATATGAAAGAATCATGGCATGACAGGTTAACTATAGAAATATGAAAGAATCATGGCATGACAGGTTAACTATAGAAATATGAAAGAATCATGGCATGACAGGTTAACTATAGAAATATGAAAGAATCATGGCATGACAGATTAACTATAGAAATATGAAAGAATCATGGCATGACAGATTAACTATAGAAATATGAAAGAATCATGGCATGACAGGTTAACTATAGAAATATGACAGAATCATGACAAGACAGATTAACTGTAGAAATATGAAAGAATCATGGCATGACAGGTTAACTATAGAAATATGAAAGAATCATGGCATGACAGGGTAACTATAGAAATATGAAAGAATCATGGCATGACAGATTAACCATAGAAATATGAAAGAATCATGGCATGGCAGATTAACTATAGAAATATGAAAGAATCATGGCATGACAGATTAACTATAGAAATATGAAAGAATCATGGCACGACAGGTTAACTATAGAAATACGAAAGAATCATGGCATGACAGGGTAACTATAGAAATACGAAAGAATCATGGCATGACAGGTTTACTATAGAAATAGGAAAGAATCATGGCATGACAGATTAACTAAAGAAATATGAAAGAATCATGGCGTGACAGATTAGCTATAGTTATATGAAAGAATCATGGCGTGACAGATTAGCTATAGTTATATGAAAGAATCATGGCGTGACACATTAGCTATAGTTATATGAAAGAATCATGGCGTGACAGATTAGCTATAGTTATATGAAAGAATCATGGCATGACAGATTAACTAAAGAAATAGGAAAGAATCATGGCATGACAGATTAACTATAGAAATATGAAAGAATCATGGCATGACAGGTTTACTATAGAAATAGGAAAGAATCATGGCGTGACAGATTAGCTATAGTTATATGAAAGAATCATGGCGTGGCAGGTTAACTATAGAAATATGAAAGAATCATGGCATGACAGGTTTACTATAGAAATATGAAAGAATCATGGCATGACAGATTAACTAAAGAAATATGAAAGAATCATGGCGTGACAGATTAGCTATAGTTATATGAAAGAATCATGGCGTGGCAGATTAGCTATAGAAATATGAAAGAATCATGGCATGACAGATTAACTAAAGAAATATGAAAGAATCATGGCGTGGCAGATTAGCTATAGTTATATGAAAGAATCATGGCGTGGCAGATTAGCTATAGTTATATGAAAGAATCATGGCGTGACAGATTAGCTATAGTTATATGAAAGAATCATGGCGTGGCAGATTAGCTATAGTTATATGAAAGAATCAGGCAAAGTATTCACACGAAGGAATAAAGCCTCAATATTTCTCGGGTCCAGTCCGATTAAACAAAGTTTTACAAGCCTGAAGATCACAGCACTCCCATATCCATTCTACAATTGACAAGAAAATTACCAACGTTCATTCGGAGAAAACTGATATCCTCTCGTTGCGTGTAGCGTGTATGAAATAACAGCATAACTATCATAATTATATGCATCATTATCATCATTATAGTACAATAACAAGGGAGGTGGGAATTGTTTATCTTCAATCACGTGCCATGAATATGGCGTTCAGATTCACAGATTGTTTACTATAATGGTCACATTGACTGCTGGCACGTGAACTATGTGGTCAGCAGAGCTCGCACTATGGATTGGGTTGCTATATTTCACACAAGCCAAAATATTCGGTCTCGGTCTGAATATCAAGAATGTTACCACGACCCTCCTCTCTGACCTTGAATACATCTGGAACTGGGTCAAGAAGTATATAGGCATTAACTCTACCTATACTCCCGTTGTTGTTTGCTTGATATGGAAACAATTTTACAACGTCGTTAAAACTCGCCCCTGTTATTTATTATATGAATCACTATCCTCAGGACGAATACCGCCCTTATAGGGCAACGTGTTCTGGTAATGTTTCATGGTTGGTTGGTTTGTTGTTTAACGCCACACTCAGCAATATTCCAGCTATATGACGGCGGTCTGTAAATAATCAGTATATTTATAGTCAGTATTTATGAATATATGAGCATGAATTGCACACGAAAATCAGAAAACCTGCATCAGTGACAAGTGATTGATATCAACGTCCACGTTCTTTCAATGGGACGTATCGGTACACATGCTTGTATCATATTTGATAAAGGTACAACGTCTCAACCGACTTCCTTGATAAAGAGTGGCTGGCGATTTATAGCTCCTTTGTATCATGAATTGTTACGTATGGTGATATATGTTTATGGTTCTATACTAGTTTGAAAAAAAATCTGTGATAAGTCTAGTTATTTTACTGTCCTTCGACGACCGGCCTTTATACAGTCTAAATGTATCTATTTTGAATGTACTTGTAGTTTCTCTCATCACGATGTGGCTGAAATATTGCCGATGTGAGGTTAAATTTTAACTCAACCACGCACTCACTCTGATAAAGGTACGAGCACCTGTACCGATCTCCTTGATAAAAGTACAAACGCCTCTACCGACCTCCTTGATAAAAGTACAAACGCCTCTACCGACCTCCTTGATAAAAGTACAAACGCCTCTACCGACCTCCTTGATAAAGGTACTAGCGCCTCTACCGACCTCCTTGATAAACGTACAAGCACCTCAACCGACCTCCTTGATAAAAGTACAAGCACCTCTACCGACCTTCTTGATACAAGTACAAACGCCTCTACCGATCTCCTTGATAAAGGTACTAGCGCCTCTACCGACCTCCTTGATGAAGGTACAAACGCCTCTACCGACCTCCTTGATAAAAATACAAACGCCTCTACCGACCTCCTTGATAAAGATACTCGCGCCTCTACCGACCTTGATAAAAGTACAAGCACCTCTACCGACCTCCTTGATACAAGTACAAACGCCTCAATCGACCTCCTTGATAAAAATACAAACGCCTCTACCGACCTCATTGATAAAGATACTAGCGCCTCTACCGACCTTGATAAAAGTACAAGCACCTCTACCGACCTCCTTGATACAAGTACAAACGCCTCAATCGACCTCCTTGATAAAAATACAAACGCCTCTACCGACCTCCTTGATAAAGATACTAGCGCCTCTACCGACCTTGATAAAAGTACAAGCACCTCTACCGACCTCCTTGATACAAGTACAAACGCCTCAATCGACCTCCTTGATAAAAGTACAAACGCCTCTACCGATCTCCTTGATAAAGGTACAAGCGCCTCTACCGACCTCCTTGATAAAGGTACAAGCGCCTCTACCGACCTCCTTGATAAAGGTACTAGCACCTCTAACGACCTCCTTGATAAAAGTACAAGCATATCTACCGACCTCCTTGATAAAGGTACAAGCACCTCTACTGACCTCCTTGATAAAAGTACAAACGCCTCTACCGACCTCCTTGATAAAAGTACAAGCACCTCTACCGACCTCCTTGATAAAGGTACTAGCACCTCTACCGACCTCCTTGATAAAGGAACTAGGACCTCTACTGACCTCCTTGATAAAGGTACTAGCGCCTCTACCGACCTCCTTGATGAAGGTACTAGCGCCTCTACCGACCTCCTTGATAAAGGTACTAGCGCCTCTACCGACCTCCTTGATTAAGGAACTAGGACCTCTACTGACCTCCGTGATAAAGGTACTAGCGCCTAGCAATATTTCAGCAACATGACGGAGGAAATGGGCTGCACAGATTGTAGCCATGTGGAGAATCAAAACCCGGTCCTTCGGCTTGTCGAGCGAACGCTTTTCCAACAGGCTACCCAACCGCCCCTTAACAACTTCTAAATGCCAGTTAAACACAGCGACAAGTGATAGTTCACTCGTATTCCCGAACACCATACATTCTGTGACATCCCCATTATATACTTACAAGCTCACATTCCACTGAGCTGCGACAGTAGACCATCGCAAGACATGAATCTCACATTCACAGACATTGTATAACTATTTCATGGACATCAGGTTGCCATACGGGGGAAACAGATATAAACACATCCTCGTCATTTGTTGGAATCAGACTGGTTAGATATTGTATACACGTATCATGCAATATTGATTATATAACTATCTTTCTTCATGGGATAATATTAGCTCTGGAATTTCACCCCAAATGGATCCACAAGAAGAATCCAGATCTCAATTGCCAATACAAACATGGTGTTGTGGAAATGACGTCATGTTCACGATTACTAAATAAACTGCCGGGGGAAATTGGATTGGACCAAAACATTACAAACATTATCAAGACGTCACTAGGCTGAAAACAGTCGCCGAAACAAGGTCCCAAACACAGCCATGTTGCTCTTACCAAATACATCACCATTGAATAACCATTTACTGTTTTTCATTGTAGCTACCACCATACACGGTATACTTACAAATGCCAGGCAGTTTATCACATCCGATCAACACATGATTAAGATGCTAAGAGAAATAATTCTAAAAGATGCAAACGAATTATCCAGACATGTTTGCAAGATGTGACAAAGGGCGGATTTCATTTATTAAATTGACCTGTTGCAGAAAAAGCAAATTTAGAGAATAACTTTCTAATATATATAACAAAAAATCATACAACAAAGGATATACAATACAATTGATAATTATCATGAGTACATCATGTACACACAAATAGTGACATTAAATTTAAACCCAACGCATCTAATCTCAAAGATGAGGAAAGAAATAACCTGTCCGCTATTAATAGAATACGAGACTGGAGCAAGTCTAGACGAAAATATCAATAAGGATATTCTTTATCCACTTACAAGGAAAAGACGAGGGCAAAAAAAGTGGATACACAGGAATTTTATAACCGGGCGTGTCATTCACATAGCGTTGGGCCATTGAGCACATCCTCTTACAGTGAATAACATCAGCGGCATTGAGCATGACACATTATGATAAGGATTTCAATGGCTCTGTCTATTTCTCCCTCTTGGCTGTGTAGATCAATAGCGCGGACTAGGGTGCTGGATGTAACAGATTAACGCCTAATTAATTCAATATTGATAAGAGGACGTGAAATATTCATGCATAACGGCTTTAATATTCTGCTTACCTGTTTGATTGCACTTGCTCATAGGAGGTCGACACGATAGCGCCATTGTCTCATTGACAGGTGGAACGACTTTCACGTTCAAACTGAATTACTGACAATTAGGCATTGCGTGTTTCTGTTGTGTTAATACTTTCCATTTTTTTGTTGTGTATTTTGAGAATCGTTATGTTTATTTTTTTTCTGTAGGTGACACAAATGCTGACATGACTGTATATAATTAACTTGCCTTTTCTCAGACCAGCAGTTATAAAAACAAACATGCGGTTTGGCAGTGATTTCGATATTGATCGACATGTACAATCACGCCGGCTGTCTGACACGTGATGGGGCATGTGTTCTTACACCTGTAATTAAGCAGGAAGAACACAAACAATTTACCGCTATCTAACATAAACAAAAACAGTACATAAGTTAACGGTAAAACTCGTAACCCCTGCCTTGAATTTTATTAAAGCCATAACCCCTGGCTGGAAGTATTAAAAATCATTTATGTAGGATTTGTGTTAAGAGTTAGGGTTAGGGTAAGGGCTGGGGTTAGGGATGGGGTTAGGGTTAGGGTTAGGGTTCGGGTTCGGGTTCGGGTTCGGGTTAGGTTGCCCTAACCCAGGCAAACTTTTAAGCAGGGGTCATTGGCGGAAATATTTCCTTGTTCCGTTAGTAACTAATACATCAAATTGAGACAGTAATATTAAGCAAACAGGCATATCTGTGGCCATTTCACAAACCACTTCATTTACATCTTGAAGCACAGTGATTTTGGCTATAGGTAATAGATCGACACGTCATTATAGCTGTGAAGCTGTATACTAGGTAGGTAGTCACTATTAAACATAGCTAGTTACTAATGACATACAAAGTGACTTCAATAATCACATCATAACGCCTTCTGTCTTCTTGTGTATGTGGAAGGGCACTTAACACCTAAATACATGGGCGTATCAGGGAACCTTGTTAAAGTGCATGCGCGGGATGAAGGGGTACAAATCCAGGGGTGCTGTAGGGGTGCGCATCCCGTTTCTTGGCAGCAAAACCTTACCATTTATACTACTCACAAAAAGTTAAAGTACACCAGAAGCTCATATAATTATAGCTAATCTGTCTGCCATGACAGATTAACTATAGCAATATGAGTGTGAGTTAAAATTTAACGTCGCATCGGAATTATGTCAGCCATATAGTGTATATGGCAATATGTAAGAATCGGTGTTCTTTAACTTCTTTGAGTAGTATATATACATTTTTAGGTTTGATAGGTGATCGAGTGTGTAAACGTATTAACTTGCTACTCTGATATGTTTTCATCCAAATACACTAAATAACACGAAATGCCAAAATATACACCTCCCCTTAAAAAAAGCTGTATCGGCGATTGTATATGCAAAATGTGGAAGCGAAACAACACTTTGATAAGCACGACAATAAGTTCTGACTATGCACAGTACCAGGTTTGAGCACGGACCTATACAAGTCCGTGGTTTGAGGTAGTTCAACTGCGACCTGTTCAACGCACGCAATCTCTGTTATGCAAATGTAACGGACTAAATAAGCATATGCACTAAACAACATGAATGCAATATTAATACATTTTTGTATTTCCCATAGATTTATGACACAACACGAACATCAGCTGTACAGCAGCTTGAATGTTAATGGCACGCGCACGTGGATCGTGCGATTATTATCGCCTAAACAGCTGACGATTGCTTCACAGGAACGTAATATAGCGTCAATGCGTTTATCTTATTTGATAGAGAAATTAAATTCCAAATATTTAGGGACCCCCATAGCCTGCTCGTAAACAGCGCAAAGCAAGGAAACAAACAAACATTTTAGAATGACCCGGGAAGAATAAAAAGCGGGTCAAAGGGCGACCAAGTACAATTTAAGCTGGTTGGCTGAAAGCTGTTCTTCACAGGGCCCCATTGTACTTCCTTCACAACTCAATACAAACTAAAATAGCTAAAACTTTGGCGTTTTCATCACTATTGCTAACCTCCGCCCAACACAAATAAATATTTCTTGGTTGCCATGGTAACTTGACAATGACTCCGACAATACATATTTAGAATTATACAGATGTTTACAATGTGTTAGAACAGCGGGGGCTGGAATGCGGTGTGTCTCCAGTGATAATATCATTACCCGATCGGCGAAGTATACACAGCAACAAATCCATCACCGAACGTACTCTTAAACCCTCGAGACTAAACCGTTTTCTTATCGCCGACCTGCTAATCTCTACCGCCATATTACACAAGACCCGGAAGTATTTCAGGAGCAGGAATCAATTAGCCACATCCTTTAATTATATTCCCTCTACATGAGGAAATAGCCTTGACAGGATTTCGTCATAAATGGCGAATTTATGGCAAACCAGTGACACTAAATCGTCACGCTAGTTGCTCATTTGTATGACCGCTGTTCACTGATGTGTGCAAAATATATTTCATATATTATATATCACAGTTTATCAATACATCGCTAAAATCACAATCGAAATGAAAGAGGATGCAAACTCACACGATATGCGTCTCAATGTAAATCCTTCCCAGAGGTTAGAAAAACGCCATAGCTGTTCGCTGATGTTTCTATTTTTACCTCAACGCCAAACGACATGGGCCGGTAAAGGCAGACACGACACCTGGGGTCGACGCGATCTCGTGCGATGAGACGAGTCAGTCAGTAGCTGTATCCCCAGTGATGAAGGATAACTGATAATCAGGCCAGCTATATGCATATCACGTGAGGTTACACTGAGAGGTTAAAGTATATCTACCATGTTTACCCAGTGCAATTAAACACTACGTATTCTACCATCAAATCACGTGAAGCGATACAGCAACGGTTAAACTCTCATCAATGACCTATCAGTCAGCTCAAATCAGTCTGTCAATCAAACAAATACGTAGTCAATAGCGTGTCATTGACTATAGCTTGTACATTTCACACGCAAACAGTTAGATGATAGATACATGCATATGAAGATTTACCGGCCTACCTTCACGGTGTAGCTTTCTCAATGCAATCCTGTTCGCGCCTGTGTGCCACACAACTCGTGTGAGTCTGTCACAGCGTAAACAAGGGAAGCCCCAAGCGACTAAATTTAGCTTTGATAGACAGCGGGATACCCTCGCTGGGATGACATGGGGGTCGTGGTGACGTAATTATAGCAATTACGTTCACCAAATACACATGTATTAGTTTACACATCGGATTTCTAATTACATGGAGATATCACGGCGTTGTTGTGGACTGACTGTGTGCTCGTTCAAGCTGACCTCGTAACCTGAGTCTTTGGTTAATGTCTAGGTTTCGATCTTACGAACTGCTTTTAACCATTTGCCTTTAGCTATTATTTTCCTTAAGAAACTTAAACGCGGGTAATATAGCAAAAGACGAAAGTAAAATCGTTTATATGTATAGAAGCAGTATGTTTTCAATTGTAAATAAAATGTATTTACTTAAATATTGTTTTTATTGCAGAATTCAGACTCTGAAACAAAAAGGTTTTAGCACAAGCAATCACTTTTATGTATTCTGACACAAATTGATCATAC
>NW_027266268.1:33838796-33918796 GCF_022045235.1 Haliotis cracherodii | reverse complement strand
CACTAGGCTACCCTACCGCCCCTTGTGGGAAAAAAAATTTATTTCATTTTTTAACAGAAAAGATATGCAAAACGTCCGTTCACTGAAAATGAATATAGTGACCTGATGTCGGGTTACCTCGTGCAGTAAAGCCACGTGGAGATTATCATAAGATTAGCTTCAACGTTGATAACTTCGTGTATGAGAAAGGTGAAAAACTGTGATGGTATCATAGCTATGCGGGGGCACGGGCGGCACAATCGTCTAAGGCGCCGTGATTTGCTGTGCAGAGTTGCGCCCCTTGGGCACTCAGGAAACCTATGACTTTGTGGGTTCGAATCCCGTTTCGTCCTGAATATGTTTCTAGGTTTGTCAGCACCATACCCGTGCTCTAGGGTTTCACCGAAGTGGTAAACGTCTGAGACCTGCATCATTTCGGGCTTTCCTCCCACATTAAGCTGACACGTAACTGGAATACTGTTAAAAGCGGCGTTAAACCCAACTCACTCACTCACTCCTGGCTATACACGCGTGTCACTGGAAACAATTAAGTGGGGACCCTGGGTTCGTCTTGAAGCAAGTCAGACTCGGGCTTGAGGAGAGAGTCTTTGGGGGGTCAGGATACCACATATAGAGATTATTATACGAGTGTTTCTGTATCGTAGATATATATTAGAAATATTTTTTTTATTATGCGAGCCTTTGGCGATTATAATATTTGGTTTATATTCCTAATATATGATACTTACGATACGGAAACACACAATGGTAACAACCTCTTCATCATAATATGTCATTCCTAAAATAATGGATGTTTAAGACGTTATATCACTCAATGAAATAGCTTTAGCAACCATGTAGGAATACAATGTAAAAGTTAACATATTTATCATGTAGTGCCTGTACATATTTTGGTCTACAAACACACGGCAACCATTTGGGAAACCCCGAAGTATATTTAGAAATTTATTCAACAGTTTATTGAGAAGGAAGGCATTGTATAACTTCTTTGATAGGCATTTAGAAGTTGGAGTACTAAGTAAGGTTAAGAATTTATGGATAAACAACTTCTTTACTACAATTAAGAGCGACGGTTCGATGTAGGTTCTCACTGCTATTAATCAAGTTATCGTTACTGTGTTACTGTTTCAGGCCGCCAACAACGGAATCATCATGATCAACGTGTATCCTCGATTCATCAACTGCACCACGGAGGACAGGCATGGAGATGACAACAGAACCGCCTCCGTAGCCCAAGTCGCAGGTACGAACTGACGGATTCTAAACTCATCGTTCGTTAAGCCCCTACAACAGCGGCTTGGAATTCCGTTCATGACAACTGTGACAATTGTAACAGTTCAGCCAAAATGCCAAATGATAATTAAAGAATTTGTGGCAATTTCTGTTTCATCCTACCGACGCAATTGTCTCACAAGAATTAATAATAAAGATAAGGCTATAATTGTAATTATATGTTGACCAATGACCTAAGGTTGTAAGCAATACACTAGTAAACCAGCAAATATAATAAGGAGGCAATTTTTTGAAGTTTTAATTCATACCAAGTTCAGTTTTGTTTGTTTTTAAGTCCATATTACAGTAGTATGACGGCAGTCTGTACATAATCGAATCTGGACCAGACAATCCAGTGACTGACATCATGAGCATCGATATACGCAATTGGGATACGATGCCGTGCATCAACCAAGTCAGCGAGCCTGGTCACCCGATCTCGTTAGTCGTTTCCTATGACAAGTATAGTCACCTCTTTCGACAAGTATAGTCGCCTCTTACGGCAAACATGATTTGCTGAATACCTATTCTCTACCGGGATCTTCACGGGTCACATGTTCAGTATATGTCTACAATATCGTTGATGTGACGTAAAATGACAGCAGTATCTCCGTGAAACTCACTCTCGTTCTCTCTGTACGTTGATATAAACCATAGGAAACAAGAGTGGATGGATATTTTTTTTAAAAGAGAGATTGGGGTGTTTTTTAAAACATACGAGATGAATGTAAATAATTAATTCGGACAATAGTTTGCGTTTTTAAGCCAAATATGAGCCAAATAATTGTAATGATTGAAATAATTATATTTATGTCACACATGATTCATGTTGCTTTATAGTTACCATGACCAGTGTGCGGCAGTGTGAGTCTTATCTGAGATAAGTTGTCATGTGTCTTGGGAAATATTTAAGATGTTCTTAAGATATAATGGATGAAAAGAAAAGCCCTTTACTATAACATAAGCACAGCGTTTCTGTTCAGTTTCTAACACGTGTTGAAAGGTATTTTCTATTCTGATATGTGTTATTATCTACATCAACTAATATCGATGACTTTTCCTTAAATATCTAATAAAACCCTTTCCATAATCATAACAGTGAGTGAGTATGGTTTTACGCCGCTTTTAACAATATTCAAGCAATAGCACGGCGGGGGACACCAGAAATGGGCTTCACACATTGTACCCATGTCGGGAATCGAAACCGGGTCACTCACGCACCATAAGCATGTGTTTATTATGAATCACTATTAAATAGTGATTATACGAGCTACTCGCGAGAAGGTGAGCGTATTCCGCCCCGCCGGTGGCACTCGTCACAAACACATACAAAGGCAAGTCAACAGTTCCGCTGTTAAGGTGCTTTTGGTTTCAGTGTGATATTAAATTTTCAGATCACTATGACCATTTCCGCAAGCTTATAGGCTCACAGTATCTTGGTATTGGCTGTGACTTTGACGGCTCTGGGTAAGTGTTGTGTAATGTACATGAACTCATACCCTTATGTGTTCGTTGTTTAACGCAAAGTCAGCAATATTCCAGAATACGATGACAAATACCGAGACTAACCCCCGATCCATTTAGTCGCTGTGTGCCTATATTCTTACCCGGAATACCCATATTTATTTATATGTACTTATACGGCGTATTTGGTAAAACTCACAATAATATTGATTACATATTGGTGAACCAACAAGATGCATGATATCATCCACTCGGTATCAACACATCAACAAACCAGAGATTGATATTAGGAGCATGTTTCCAAGGTTACGATGACACGCAAAGACCCAAGTCACTACTCTTGACTAGTCGATGCATTCAGCCTCCTCATCGGTTGTCCGGGATCAGTTCTAACTCGGTATACACACTGGGGATGTAGTCATCTTGTGGAAGTATTGTACGAAGGGGCGTTATCCCCACCCACTAAGGCGTTGATGTGTTGTACCTCCAGGGTGAACGGGGAGATGGCTGACGTGTCGAGCTACCCTCTGTTATTCGCCGAGCTGCTCCGAAGAGGCTGGTCAGAGGCAGAGCTGGAGAACGTCGCTTACAGAAACTTCTATAGAGTTTTCAAACAAGTGGAAGCGGTGAGTAGAAAGGAAGCTATCGAGCGATACCCAAAGGAAGGAAGACCTTAAGTAACATGTGACCTGGTATAGTTCACAGTGGAATTTCCTCTGCACGGAAATGTTAAGAATAACATATAGTCAAAGACATCCTTTATGTTACATATTTCTCAGTTTTTAATGGGTTTTTCTTCTAATGCTTAAACTCAGAGATTTTAAATAGCACAATCCTGTAAGATTCATTTGTTCATTGGAATGAACGCTTGATAGCTATCGTGGAGAAGTATGGTTGTAATCGTGTGATCCTATGTTTGTCATCACTATGCTCGTAGGTTCTACCAAGGTGGTAAACGTCTAAAACGTCACTTCGGGCTTTCCTCCCACATTCAGCTGACACGCCCTGATATAAGTGGAATACTATTCAAAGCCTATTAAACCCAGCTCACTCACTATTCACAAGATCCGTGTAAGGCGTCACACTTGTGGAATGTTTCCAAATTCTTTCAAAAGCACAGCCGAGCACTCTGGTTTCACTAATTGCCAGGTCACACTGCCTTTGCTCAATAATTATAAAATGGCAACCGTATTATCACCACGGTTAGCCGGCTGTTACTACAAGGTAGGACAATACACCCCCAGCAATGTATATACTACAAGGTAGGACAATACACCCACCAGTTTGTATATACTACAAAGTAAGACAATACACCCACCAGCAATGTATATACTACAAGGTAGGACAATACACCCACCAGCAATGTATATACTACAAAGTAAGACAATACACCCACCAGCAATGTATATACTACAAGGTAGGACAATACACCCACCAGCAATGTATATACTACAAGGTAGGACAATACACCCACCAGCAATGTATATACTACAAGGTAGGACAATACACCCACCAGCAATGTATATACTACAAGGTAGGACAATACACCCACCAGCAATATATATACTACAAGGTAGGACAATACACCCACCAGCAATGTATATACTACAAGGTAGGACAATACACCCACCAGCAATGTATATACTACAAGGTAGGACAATACACCCACCAGCAATGTATATACTACAAGGTAAGACAATACACCCACCAGCAATGTATATACTACAAGGTAGGACAATTCACCCCCAGCAATGTATATACTACAAGGTAGGACAATTCACCCCCAGCAATGTATATACTACAAGGTAGGACAATTCACCCACCAGCAATGTATATACTACAAGGTAGGACAATTCACCCCCAGCAATGTATATACTACAAGGTAGGACAATTCACCCCCAGCAATGTATATACTACAAGGTAAGACAATACACCCACCAGCAATGTATATACTACAAGGTAGGACAATTCACCCCCAGCAATGTATATACTACAAGGTAGGACAATTCACCCACCAGCAATGTATATACTACAAGGTAGGACAATACACCCTAGCAATGTATATACTACAAGGTAGGACAATACACCCACCAGCAATGTATATACTACAAGGTAGGACAATTCACCCACCAGCAATGTATATACTACAAGGTAGGACAATACACCCACCAGCAATGTATATACTACAAGGTAGGACAATACACCCACCAGCAATGTATATACTACAAGGTAGGACAATTCACCCCCAGCAATGTATATACTACAAGGTAGGACAATTCACCCCCAGCAATGTATATACTACAAGGTAGGACAATACACCCCAGCAATGTATATACTACAAGGTAGGACAATACACCCCAGCAATGTATATACTACAAGGTAGGACAATTCACCCACCAGCAATGTATATACTACAAGGTAGGGCAATACACCCACCAGCAATGTATATACTACAAGGTAGGACAATTCACCCCCAGCAATGTATATACTACAAGGTAGGACAATGCACCCACCAGCAATGTATATAC
Organism: Haliotis cracherodii; assembly: GCF_022045235.1. Taxonomy (NCBI): domain Eukaryota; kingdom Metazoa; phylum Mollusca; class Gastropoda; order Lepetellida; family Haliotidae; genus Haliotis; species Haliotis cracherodii. The sequence continues at coordinate 33,913,532 of NW_027266268.1, read as the reverse complement.
TACAAGGTAGGACAATTCACCCCCAGCAATGTATATACTACAAGGTAGGACAATTCACCCCCAGCAATGTATATACTACAAGGTAGGACAATACACCCTAGCAATGTATATACTACAAGGTAGGACAATACACCCACCAGCAATGTATATACTACAAGGTAGGACAATTCACCCACCAGCAATGTATATACTACAAGGTAGGACAATACACCCACCAGCAATGTATATACTACAAGGTAGGACAATTCACCCCCAGCAATGTATATACTACAAGGTAGGACAATTCACCCCCAGCAATGTATATACTACAAGGTAGGACAATTCACCCCCAGCAATGTATATACTACAAGGTAGGACAATACACCCCCAGCAATGTATATACTACAAGGTAGGGCAATACACCCCCAGCAATGTATATACTACAAGGTAGGACAATACACCCACCAGCAATGTATATACTACAAGGTAGGGCAATACACCCACCAGCAATGTATATACTACAAGGTAAGACAATACACCCACCAGCAATGTATATACTACAAGGTAGAACAATTCACCCCCAGCAATGTATATACTACAAGGTAGGACAATTCACCCCCAGCAATGTATATACTACAAGGTAGGACAATTCACCCCCAGCAATGTATATACTACAAGGTAGGACAATACACCCACCAGCAATGTATATACTACAAGGTAGGACAATACACCCCAGCAATGTATATACTACAAGGTAGGACAATACACCCACCAGCAATGTATATACTACAAGGTAGGGCAATACACCCACCAGCAATGTATATACTACAAGGTAGGACAATACACCCACCAGCAATGTATATACTACAAGGTAAGACAATACACCCACCAGCAATGTATATACTACAAGGTAGGACAATTCACCCCCAGCAATGTATATACTACAAGGTAGGACAATACACCCACCAGCAATGTATATACTACAAGGTAGGGCAATACACCCACCAGCAATGTATATACTACAAGGTAGGACAATACACCCACCAGCAATGTATATACTACAAGGTAGGACAATTCACCCACCAGCAATGTATATACTACAAGGTAGGACAATACACCCACCAGCAATGTATATACTACAAGGTAGGACAATTCACCCCCAGCAATGTATATACTACAAGGTAGGACAATACACCCACCAGCAATGTATATACTACAAGGTAAGACAATACACCCACCAGCAATGTATATACTACAAGGTAGGACAATACACCCACCAGCAATGTATATACTACAAGGTAGGGCAATACACCCACCAGCAATGTATATACTACAAGGTAGGACAATTCACCCCCAGCAATGTATATACTACAAGGTAGGACAATACACCCACCAGCAATGTATATACTACAAGGTAGGACAATACACCCACCAGCAATGTACATACTACAAGGTAGGACAATACACCCACCAGCAATGTATATACATATATGGTGTAGGGTGGCCCTATTACCGTCCATGTCATGTTCCGCTCCTTCATCCTGTGTTATCCAGGTTCGGGATGCTATGAGATCGGTTCCACCGGACAGCACACTTCTGGACAGATCGGCAGTTCCAGATCAAACCTGTTTGTCCAAACTGCCATATTGGCCATAAAAGCAAGACTTGTTCCATGAATAAAGCAAAAAAAACAGCATTATCGGGTGATCATGTACTACGTCTGGCCGAATGACCTTCATTATGTTACCCCTGAACAGAAATATACATAAAGGTAATATTTTTTTGTAAAAAGTTATTTTATTCTTGCGAAATATTCTACACCACATATTGACGTCAGTACGTCTACATTAATGAAAGTATCATTCGTCGTTTGTGTTGCAGATAAAATTGAAGATATGAAGATATATAAATGTGGGGCGAGGTGGTTGTGGGAATAATTCAGGCCAACTTGTTCTTCTTGTGGTTGGAATTGTGCGTGGGTGCGTGTGCGCGTGCGAGCGTTTGTCCCCCTAGGCAATTACACGCAAAATCAGCTACCAATTTACGAATAACTCTGCATTACAGAAGGCAGATTGAGACAATCTTTATTTCAACTGAACTAAAAATAAACCATATCATAAATCAAGGTTAATGTCATGTCCCCTCAATCATAGAGCAGCTTAAGATTCATGTGTTTAATGCAATTACAACTCTACTTTTATCAAATGAAAATTCAAAACGTCAACGTTCAACGAAACAGCATTACCATTCTCGAATTTCTGCAAAAAAAGATTTCATGGGGCGTATAAAGAATGGCAAATAGATGGAGTAGCCGAATGGTTCATCGTGAGGTTTTCCTGTTGGTTTCAAAACAATAAATAAAAATGGCAAAACCCTTTCCATAATCATAAGGAATCTCTGCTAAACACAAAATTCATTGTACGATTCCGACTATGTCATAAGTATGTGTTTACGAATCACTATCAAATGGCGGTGATTCTATATATACTAGATGTCCCGCACAAACACTGGAACATGTGGTTGAAGTCAAATTAGGTTATAACATCAGACATCATATCTGTCACTGATGCGTCAGTTTAAACATGTTTCCCACATGTCTACCATAAGACCTGTTGAAAGCATCACTAAGGCTCGATGATGTACCTATTCCAACATCTTTTGAGCAAGAGTCTGTTTCCACCCTTTTACGAACAGCCTTATATTATCAGCTCTTTCTCAACATGATAGGTCAAATCTCACAAAATGTCTGCATTTCCATTAATTTATATGTTGAGAGTTTTATGAAAACTCTGTGCTTCTTTATTCAAGTTTATAATTACTCATATCAAAAACGTTTTCACCAAAATAATTAAATTTCATTTACATATATATGAAACTCACATGCCTGTGGGACCGCCACTGTGGTCTTGTGGTAGAGAGTCCGCCCGGAGAGCGGAAAGTCCGGGGTTCGATCCCCGGCCGCGTCATACAAAAAGACGTTAAAAGATGGTACTTGTTGTTACCCTGTCTGGCGCTCGGCATTAAGGGGCTAAAACAAGGACTGGTCGGCTCGGAGTCAGTATACTGTGTCTGAGTGGGGTATTCATGTTAAACTGCGGCATGGTATCTCAGTGTGCTAGCACTATAAATCGGCATCAGTCCGGACTAGTACAAGCAGCCACACACACACATACACGTGCATGCACGTCGCTATATAAGTGCAATAATCTTGGACGCGACGTTAAACCCAATTTCACCTCACCTCATATGCCTGTGCTTGTCAAGTAACGTTATTAATGTCTACAATCATGTGAGAGTTTTAACAGTACTTAGGCTCATAACTCACCATTGCGACAATGTATTCCACTCTCTAACTAATACATCAATAGTTTCAGCCTATATATTATGTGTGGTGTAGCATATTTATAATTTCAATTTATTTTATGTAAAGTGTCTTTTTTCTTTTTGTTTCTCGCTTGTTATCTGCTCCAATGCATCGACAAGTAGGCTTTGAATAGTGCAGGTACCCACATCTCTGCACTTTTCTCTGCACCTAGAATTCTGAATATCCTTTTTGCAACTGCCTGCCTCCGTGAATGAGGAAGGCATACTTCCCTTTCAATGTTAGCTTCCACAGTGACATGGCAGGAAAATCTAATATTTCAGTCATAAGGCTGTTATTGCTATTTGAAACCTCTGATTGATCAATCGGAATCAGTTATATTTCCTATTCCTAGGACACGTTCCACAAAGCGATCGTAGCGCTTAGTTAGTCTTAGCTCCCACACTTTAAGATAGACTTCCGACTGTCGTAGCGCTACGATCGCTTTGTGGAACGGGGGCCAGGCCCTTAATGACGCTGCTGCATGATGGTATCATATGTTCCATTGTCAGCCCTGGTGACGTCATCTAAATACGAATAGACGTTGTTGGTCACACCAGCCTCACTGTCAGCCTGCTGACTTCCTTCTGTTGATTGGTCATTGACAATGACGTCATTCATCTTCACAGCCTGGTTTACGTCAGCCGATTTCCATGACAACCTGGAACATATATGTACACACGTTTAAGAGAACGGTATAAGGATCTATACCGCAACGTCGCCTTTACAGTATTAAAGAAGTTGTTTTCCATAAATTGCGTCTACTTTGTCATCAGTCAATTTCTGAGTAATGCCTGTCTAACAAAGTTAATGGAAGATGATAAGTGATCAAGAGTAAACTAGATGAGGTGAGGTGAGGTTGGGTGGGGTGGGGTGAGGTGAGGTGAGGTGAGGTGAGGTTGGGTGAGGTGAGGTGAGGTGAGGTGAGGTGAAGTGAGGTTAGGTGAGGTGAGGTTTAACATTAAGATTATTGCACTTATATAGTGACGTGCTTGCGCGCGCGCAGTTTAACACGAATACCCCACTTAGACACAGTATACTGACTCCGAGCCGACCAGTCCTTATTCAAGCCCCTTAATGTCGAGCGCCAGGCAGGGTAACATCAAGTACCATATTTTAACGTCTTTTCGTATGACGCGGCAAAGGTAATGAACTAGGACAGACATGTATATCGATAAATAGATAAGTCTATTGTGAGGCAGCCAAATACATTTTCATTTGGCCTCATTGTAATATACGTATAAGTTATACTTGAATGCAAATGTAAGGTCAGACTTGTGTATAATTAAAAGGAAACGCTCAATAAACGTGAAAAATGACCCCCACAACGTGTATTGATATATCACTGTAAGTGTTAATGTGTGGACTGCAATACGATTAATATTACCTGGCTTAATTGTGTATATGGCTATCATGACTGCACCAAACATCTAACGACACAGGGTCACCAAACGGTAAAGGCTACGTATAATGTGACATTTAAGGTTTAAACAAAGCTCGCAACATGTTTATTAAAAGAAAACTGATCATTATGTTCAAACTCCACCTGTTACATCAGATCAGTTAAAAACGAATAATAATACTCGCATTTTTTGCACTTATCAAATTATTCCTTCATAATTTATAGTACTCGTCAACATTATTTATAAGAGAAATGAATTTACAATACAGATCAGTGTAATATGGATATTTGAGAAGATCTTGTTTTCAAATCTCTTTTATGCAGCAATGTCCTCATTAATATGTGATTTAACAGATATAAAGATTTCTTATAAATGTGCTAATTAATGTATGCATATTCGAGAATAATGTAGGCATGCAATTATTGAATCATTAGAAAATGTATGCTGATTACCTCCCAGTTCGCAAGAGACACATCATGAGAGCACCAATCAACAGCAGCGTTACAACGATTCCAACAGCTCCTCCAATCATATTCCACATCACTTGCGAGGAAATCCTCACAGGGGCAGCAACCGTCACGGTGGACATTGTCTGTGCTGTGTAACATATCAAAACTGAACTTGAGCTAACATAACAGCTTATACATTAACACTTTAAACACTTTACCATTTAGTCATCATTAGGAAAAGTGTGAAAACGGAGGATTAACCAGTCTCGATTATCCGCCACAACAGATTCCACTGGGCGAAAATTTGAAAATTATAAGAATGGATCACTGAGCTTGAATGGAACTTCTACTGTTGTGTTCGAAGCATCTTATCTCTCTGTACCTGTCTGATGTCTCAATATTAGAATCTCACAAACGTTCAGTTTGGTGTTATGGTGACAGAGTGAGTGAGGGAGTGAGTTGGGTTTAGCGCCGCTTTAAACAGTATTCCAGTCATATCACGGAGCCTTATGTGGGAGGAAAGCCCGAAGTGATACAGGTCTCAGACGTTTACCACTTCGGTGAAACATAATTGGGGCGAACCGGGATTCGAACCCACAATCATAGGTTTCTGGCGTGCCCAAGGGATGCAACTCTGCACAGCGAATAGCGGCGCATGAGACGACTGGGCCATCCGTGCCCCCTATGATGACAGAAGTAACGAGCTATTTGAAGGGTAGACAAGGTTAATCTCAACAGTAACACGAGGCGATCGGTATTACTATGGACAATATTAGAGTCCTAATAAAAAACAAATAAATGACAACATCAAGTACTATCGTAATAGTGGAAAACTTCGTTGCAGAAAGTCAAAAAAGTAACAAGATTAATTAACACTTTTATCCACTGTTCAGATTCGACAGAAAACTGGAATTTCATGAACATGGAGGCAGTAAGTTCCATAAATAGTCCGAGATTAAATGGATAGTATTACCCAAGGAAGGTTTAAGACACCAACCAATACCACGGGATAGATGATGGGTGTGTTTTAGCAGATCGATTGGAACCTCAGAACCGAGAGTTCCCATGAAATATCCGTGTAAATGTTGCACAGTTTGTTTAAAACAATATTAATTACATGATGGACAGATTCATGTAAGGTACATAATGGAAAATGTTAATTGCGGTTGTACTAAAGATATGTTACTGAGGCCGAATCAACCTACTTTCTGCACAGTCAGTTCCAAGCCATCCATCTTCACACACACCTCCATCACAGGCACCAGTCACGTGATCACAGGAAGAAGATGGAGTCTGACAATGGCGGGAATTGCAGGACTTGCTACAGTTCGGCCCGAACGTACTACCTGGACATGCTGGGAACGTCATACAAACATACGTGGGTTGCAAACTACTGGAGGAGAACACTATTAAAATACAACGGTCACAAATATATTTGAAATGCCTCTCGATCACTGGTTACATAATCAGCTTCAGAAACAAATACCAGCAACAAACCTGTCTTCTGACCTTTCCACAAATAGATTGTATGAACACTATATGAAGTGTGTTTGTTTTAGTGTCAGCTACTAAGAGCGCATTGTTGTCATCAATCCAAATGACTCATATATATTGGGTGTCATACTGTGAGCGAAAACTAAACATATGTGTGAAACAATCTGCAAACTAGCATATGATAGCTGTACTTAAATTTACAAGGATAAAGAATATCCCAATCATGATTTGCAGCATAAAATAAGTAATGTATTGCCTTTTTGTATTTCAGTTCCATTTTACAAAAGTTTGATAAAAAAATATTGATTCAACCGACGTTGTCTACAGGTTGCTGTCACGAAAGACTGTGATACTGCATCAACTCACGTTGTCTACAGTCCTGGCTTTTCCAGCCGTCCCGACACCCATCTGTACAAGCCCCAGTGACGTCACAAGAGGATGACGTTGTGATGCAGTTGCGGGAGTTGCAGAGCTGATCGCAGTGAACACCATAGCGTCCGTCACGGCATTCTGGAGAATTGTGGTAATATAGAAAGTGATTAATTCACGTTTAAATTTCTAAGACGAATTGATATTTTCTAGCTATATCTTTATCATGGATAAGAAACACAAAATACATATCTCAGTCACGAAATCCTTAATCATTGATTACAAAACTGTAGTAAATATCTTATGATCCATGTCATCAACACACACCGCTGACTGAATCTCCTCACCTGTACAGTTATCTCTGCCACCCTGTCTACAGTCCCTAGGACACACACCACTGACTGAATCTCCTCACCTGTACAATTATCTCTGCCATCCTGTTTACAGTCCCTAGGACACACACCGCTGACTGAATCACCTCACCTGTACAATTATCTCTGCCACCCTGTTTACAGTCCCTAGGACACACACCGCTGACTGAATCCCCTCACCTGTACAATTATCTCTGCCACCCTGTCTACAGTCCCCAGGACACACACCGCTGACTGAATCTCCTCACCTGTACAATTATCTCTGCCACCCTGTCTACAGTCCCTAGGACACACACCGCTGACTGAATCACCTCACCTGTACAATTATCTCTGCCACCCTGTTTACAGTCCCTAGGACACACACCGCTGACTGAATCTCCTAATTGTACAATTATCTCTGCCACCCTGTCTACAGTCCCTAGGACACACACCGCTGACTGAATCACCTCATCTGTACAATTATCTCTGCAACCCTGTCTACAGTCCCTAGGACACACACCGCTGACTGAATCACCTCTCCTGTACAATTATCTCTGCCACCCTGTCTACAGTCCCTAGGACACACACCGCTGACTGAATCTCCTCACCTGTACAATTATCTCTGCCACCCTGTCTACAGTCCCTAGGACACACACCGCTGACTGAATCTCCTGACCTGTACAATTATCTCTGCCACCCTGTTTGCAGTCCCTAGGACACACACCGCTGACTGAATCACCTCACCTGTACATTTATCTCTGCCACCCTGTTTACAGTCCCTAGGACACACACCGCTGACTGAATCACCTCACCTGTACAATTATCACCCACCCACCCTGTCTACAGTCCCAAGGACACACACCACTAAAAGGGTCACACGTGCCATGTGAACACCCACCACAAAAATGGTTACAGTGTGTTCCATATGTTCCATAGCTACACACTGAAACAGACACACATTTTTTCAAATAAAACTGGTTTGCGTACACAGTACGCTGTTGAATAGTGCACAGCGGTTTCAACAGTTACGTGTCTATATTTGCATGTAAAGTCATTAAAATGCAAATAAACTATTAATGTCATGTTGTAGTAGTTTTAAATACATGTTTGTAGGAGGCGGTAAGTGAATAATATTGAAATATTAGTCCGAAACACGGCCTCAGTCAGCTATGCTGCTGATCTAAATAATATGAGGGGGGAAATATCATGTTTCCCTCAACCCGTGACGGGGAAAAAGGAGATATTTCACTCGACACTTGAAATATCCTCTCCATTTAAAAATCACAGGTTTTTAGTAACAGGTTATATTTGTTTATTCAATTCGAAAGTTTTCTGTCTGAAATAATCGATGCAATGTTGACAGAGGTGACGTGATTTTTATGGAGGATAATACAGCTATCTCAGCTAAACCCCAAACCAAGAGGTATTAATATGGCATTATTAAGGTCTCGATAAAACACAAGTACGTGACAACATTAATTACCATTGGCATGAGGTAAACCTTCCTCCTGGAAAGTTACAAAGGTTCCAGAAGTAGCCGTACAGTGAATTGATGTAATTTGAGTGGTGACATTTAGTGAAACAAGTAGCCAAAGACGGATTAAGACACCTACCGATATAAGAAGCCACGGGATAGATGATGATTGTGTTTTAGTGGATCGATTGGAAGCTCAGAACCCCGAAAATGTTCGACATTTATAATATCGATTTGGGAGATATGATATGTCAATAAATGTTAGGAGGGATATGCGTTATTTAGGTCGATACTATTACAATTGCGGTTATACTAAAGAGTTGTTACTGAGGCCGAATCAACCTACTTTCTGCACAGTCAGTTCCAAGCCATCCATCTTCACACACACCTCCATCACAGGCACCAGTCACGTGATTACAGGAAGAAGATGGAGTCTGACAATGGCGGGAATTGCAGGACTTGCTACAGTTTGGCCCGAACGTACTACCTGAACATGCTGGGAACGTCATACAAACATAAGTGGGTTGCAAACTACTGGAGGAGAACGCTACTAATATACAACGGTTACAAATATATTTGAAATGTCTCTCGATCACTGGTTACATAAATCAGCTTCAGAAACAAATACCAGCAACAAACCTGTCTTGTGACCTTTCCAGAAATAGATTGTGTGTACACTATTATGAAGTGTGTTTGTCTTAGTATCAGCTACTAAGAGCGCATAGTTGTCATCGATCCAAATGACTCATATATATTGGGTGTCATGCTGTGAGCGAAAACTAAACATATGTGTGAAACAATCTGCAAACTAGCATATGATAGCTGTACTTAAATTTACAAGGATAAAGAATATCCCAATCATGATTTGCAGCATAAAATAAGTAATGTTTGCTTTTGTGTGTTTCAGTTCCATTTTACAAAAGTTTGATTCAAAAATATTGATTCAATCGACGTGTCTACAGGTTCACGTCACGAACGGTTGTGATATTGCTTCCACTCACGTTGTCTACAGGTTCATGTTACAAAAGGTTGTGATATTGCTTCCACTCACGATGTCTACAGGTTCATGTTACAAGAGGTTGTGATATTGCTTCCACTCACGTTGTCTACAGTTTCATGTTACAAGATGTTGTGATATTGCTTCCACTCACGTTGTCTACAGTTTCATGTTACAAGAGGTTGTGATATTGCTTCCACTCACGTTGTCTACAGTTTCATGTTACAAGAGGTTGTGATATTGATTCAACTGACGTTGTCTACAGGTTCATGTTACAAAAGGTTGTGATATTGCTTCCACTCACGATGTCTACAGGTTCATGTTACAAGAGGTTGTGATATTGCTTCCACTCACGTTGTCTACAGTTTCATGTTACAAGATGTTGTGGTATTGCTTCCACTCACGTTGTCTACAGTTTCATGTTACAAGAGGTTGTGATATTGCTTCCACTCACGTTGTCTACAGGTTCATGTTACAAGATGTTGTGATATTGATTCAACTGACGTTGTCTACAGGTTCATGTTACAAGAGGTTGTGATATTGATTCAACTCACGTTGTCTACAGTTTCATGTTACAAGAGGTTGTGATATTGCTTCCACTCATGTTGTCTACAGTTTCATGTTACAAGAGGTTGTGGTATTGCTTCCATTCACGATGTCTACAGTTTCATGTTACAAGATGTTGTGATATTGCTTCCACTCATGTTGTCTACAGTTTCATGTTACAAGAGGTTGTGGTATTGCTTCCACTCACGATGTCTACAGTTTCATGTTACAAGATGTTGTGATATTGCTTCCACTCATGTTGTCTACAGTTTCATGTTACAAGAGGTTGTGGTATTGCTTCCACTCACGATGTCTACAGTTTCATGTTACAAGATGTTGTGATATTGCTTCCACTCATGTTGTCTACAGTTTCATGTTACAAGATGTTGTGATATTGCTTCCACTCACGTTGTCTACAGGTTCATTTACAAGAGGTTGTGAATTGATCCAACTCACGTTGTCTACAGTCCTGGCTTTTCCAGCCGTCCCGGCACCCACCTGTACAAGCCCCAGTGACGTCACAAGAGGATGACGTTGTGATGCATTTGCGGGAGTTGCAGAGCTGATCGCAGTGAACACCATAGCGTCCGTCACGGCATTCTGGAGAATCGTAGTAAAATAAAAAGTGATTAATACACATTTGAATTTCTAAGACGAATGTATATTTCTAGATATATCTTTATCATGGATTAGAAACACAAAATGCATATCTCAAGAAATCCTTCATCATTGATTACAAAATTTAAATTTATGAACCGCTGACTCAATCTCTTCACCAGTACACTGCTGTCCCTGTCTACAGTCCCAAGGACACACGCCGCTGAATGAATCTCTTCACCAGTACACTGCTGTCCCTGTCTACAGTCCCCAGGACACACACCGCTGAGTGAATCTCTTCACCTGTACACTGCTGTCCCTGCAACCCTGTCTACAGTCCCAAGGACACACGCCGCTGACTGAATCTCCTAACCTGTACACACAGCTGTCCCTGCCACTCTGTCTACAGTCCCCAGGACACACACCACTGACTGAATCTCTTCATTTGTACACAGCTGTCCCTGCCACCCTGTCTAGAGTTCCCAGGACACACACCGCTGACTCAATCTCTTCATTTGTACACTGCTGTCCCTGCCACCCTGTCTAGAGTCCCCAGGACATACACCGCTGACTCAATCTCTTCATTTGTACACTGCTGTCCCTGCCACCCTGTCTAGAGTCCCCAGGACACTCACCGCTGACTGAATCTCCTCACCTGTACACTGCTTATCCTGCCACCCTGTCTACAGTCTCAGGATACACACCATGGACTGAATCTCCTCACCTGTACACTGCAGTCCTTGCCACCCTGTCTACAGTCCCCAGGACACACACCACTGACTGAATCTCCTCACCTGTGCACTGCTGTCCCTGCAACCTTGTCTAGAGTCTCAGGACACGCACCGCTGACTGAATCTCCTCACCTGTACACTGCAGTTCTTGCCACCCTGTCTACAGTCCCCAGGACACACACCACTGACTGAATCTCCTCACCTGTACACACAGCTGTCCCTGCCACCCTGTCTAGAGTCTCAGGACACGCACCGCTGACTGAATCTCCTCACCTGTACACACAGTTGTCTCTGCCACTCTGTCTACAGTCCCCAGGACACACACCACTGACTCAATCTCTTCATTTGTACACTGCTGTCCCTGCAACCCTGTCTAGAGTCCCCAGGACACACACCACTGACTGAATCTCCTCACCTGTACACACAGTTGTCTCTGCCACCCTGTCTAGAGTTCCCAGGACACACACCGCTGACTCAATCTCTTCATTTGTACACTGCTGTCCCTGCAACCCTGTCTAGAGTCCCCAGGACACACACCGCTGACTCAATCTCTTCATTTGTACACTGCTGTCCCTGCAACCCTGTCTACAGTCCCCAGGACACACACCGCTGACTCAATCTCTTCATTTGTACACTGCTGTCCCTGCCACCCTGTCTACAGTCCCTAGGACACACACCACTGACTGAATCTTCTCACCTGAACACACAGCTGTCCCTGTCATATGTCTACAGTCCCAAGGACACACACCATGGACTGAATTTCCTCACCTGTACACTGCAGTCCTTGCCACCCTGTCTACAGTCCCCAGGACACACACCGCTGACTCAATCTCTTCATTTGTACACTGCTGTCCCTGCCACCCTGTCTACAGTCCCTAGGACACACACCACTGACTGAATCTTCTCACCTGAACACACAGCTGTCCCTGTCATATGTCTACAGTCCCAAGGACACACACCATGGACTGAATTTCCTCACCTGTACACTGCAGTCCTTGCCACCCTGTCTACAGTCCCAAGGACACACACCGCTGACTCAATCTCTTCATTTGTACACTGCTGTCCCTGCCACCCTGTCTACAGTCCCTAGGACACACACCACTGACTGAATCTTCTCACCTGAACACACAGCTGTCCCTGTCATATGTCTACAGTCCCCAGGACACACACCACTGACTGAATATCTTCACTTGTACACTGCTGTCCCTGCCACCCTGTCTACAGTCCCCAGGACACACACCACTGACTGAATCTCTTCACTTGTACACTGCTGTCCCTGCCACTCTGTCTACAGTCCCCAGGACACACACCACTGACTGAATCTCTTCACTTGTACACAGCTGTCCCTGCCACCCTGTCTAGAGTCCCCAGGACACACACCGCTGACTCAATCTCTTCATTTGTACACTGCTGTACCTGCCACCCTGTCTAGAGTCCCCAGGACACTCACCGCTGACTCAATCTCTTCATTTGTACACTGCTTATCCTGCCACCCTGTCTACAGTCTCAGGATACACACCATGGACTGAATCTCCTCACCTGTACACTGCAGTCCTTGCCACCCTGTCTACAGTCCCCAGGACACACAACACTGACAGAATCTCCTCACCTGTACACTGCTGTTCCTGCCACCATGTCTACAGTCCCCAAGACACACACCGCTGACTGAATCTCTTCACCTGTACACTGCTGTCCCTGCCACTCTGTCCACAGTCCCTAGGACACACAACACTGACTGAATCTCCTCACCTTTACACAGCGGTCCCCTCCACTCTGGTCCACAGCCGCCAGGACACACACCACTAACAGGGTCACACGTGCCATGTGAACACCCACCACAAAAATGGTTACAGTGTGTTCCATATGTTCCATAGCTACACACTGAAACAGACACATTTTTAAAAATAAGACCGGTTTGCGTACACAGTACCTTGTTGAGTCATTTAATTGCAAGTAAACGTATAATGCCATGTCGTAGTAGTTATAAATACATGTTTGATGGAGACGGTAAATGAATAATATTGAAATATCAGTCCGAAACAAGGCCTCAGTCAACTATGCTGCTGATCTACATAATATGATGAGGGAAAGGGCTGGATGACACATCTTGCCTTTTTGCCTGTGGGATGTCCTTGTCAGAATAGGACACTGGTACCAAGAATCGACTTAATGGGAATATCAACAACTCCTTGCCTGGTTGAAGTTCACTGCTTTGCTCTTATCAATATTTTATATTAAATGTTTATTCTGTAAAAGAAGCTGGGTTATTAATATTGTATTATGCATACTGAAGTTGTGCGTTTCTTTTATGTAATGTACCACGTTGAGGTGAAATTCTTTAGTTTCTGTGTTATGGTTGTATTACCTGATGAGCATGTTCATATTGATAATACTGTCTAACTTTAACAACCTGAACACGTCTATATTTTGCAGAAAATGAGTCTTAACTAGCTGTAACTAGCTGTTTCACCTACAAGCTCATTAAAAATTGCACTTGACTAAATTGACATAGGCATTTGCTTTCTAGACCTAGCTGCACATAACTAGATCAAAATTAAGATAAAATTCATTTCCAGGTTTCCAGGTTAATTTATTAAAGTGAACACATCAATGAATTCTTGTGATTTAATATGAAATATAAAGGACGATGACCGTTCATAGATGACCTCTACTAGGTCAAGGCTATCTTAGACGTCAACTCTGAACCTAGCACGTATGACACACTGATATATTACCTCGCCAATTGTTTCTTCATCATGGGGTATTACCTACACGAATGTTGTCTTGCGAGATGATATGAAATGAAAACCATGTTCCAGTATGGCCTTTCATTTATGACCTCAGCTTGGTCAAGGTTATCCAACCAAGAAAATACAATATATATATAACGATATCGTGCCGCTCAGTGCGCTCCTAATATCTACGTTATATTTACCGTACACTTCCACTTCACACAGATTGAGTGTGTGGGTATTGTGCCTGATTGTCAAGTACCTCCCGTGACCGTCACACGTGACGTCATAGACACCGTCAGACTCTTGAGTATATGAGGGGAACGTGTAGCAGGTGACGCCGGTAGCAGAACTGGTGTAGTGGAGGTTGATGATGGCACCACGAATCCTCCATACGACTAACATGTGATAAGAATTGATACAAATAAGTATACTAGTCAGTGTAATTTAATGTCAGTAAACTTTCAGGAATAATACAAATTCAATATGTTAACCTTTTCTTGGATGTTCACAACAACAAACACAACAATAAAATACGTGACATAAATATACACTTCACAACAACTAAAACAAGAGCCGACACCTCCTTTAAACCTTTACAATAATGCTATTCTGAATAGCCTGCACAAATATATCATAATATCGTGAACATCTACATTGAAATCAGGAGATTTTTAACTTCAACCGTATTATTTCTAGGGGGCATGCTGCATGATCTTACATTCCTTCCTGTTATAGATCCTAACATCGTGTAGTTTGTACACCCGACCCAGGTCCACTGTCCACTGACTGGGTGGACTGGGTGGAATGGCCGGGTGGAAGCATGTGTCGGTATACACATCTTGCCTTCGATCACCATCCACGGCTTTGTCGGGAGTCCACGCAGGACGCTGAGAACCAGTAGGGGATGAAGCTGGTCGATGGTAGGCAACATTTTCTTGAAAATAGGTAAATAATACAAATAAGCCACACCTTTCGAAATAAGATTAGAATGAAATATATCGAATCTCAAACATGTGTCAAAAGGTCATTAATTTCAAAGGTTTAATTTAATGGAATGAAATAAGAAGTGAGTGAGTGAGTGAGTATGGTTTAACGCCGCTTTTAGAATATTCCAGCATTTTCAAGGCGGGGGACACCAGAAATTGGCTACACCTATTGTACCCATGTTGGGAATCGAACCCGGGTCTTCGGTGTGACGAGTGAACGCTTTAACCACTAGTCTACCCTACCGCCCCGAATGAAATAAGAAATGTGAAGAAGTTGAACTGATCAACATACGTTTTTGACAGTTGCGTCCCCGTCCACCCACCCAGCCAGCGTCACACTGAGCTCCACACGCGCCCGTTGTGACGTCACAGGAGTCTCCACAGTGACACAAGAACCAGCAGGACTCCCCGAACCGCCCCGGAGCACAGAAACCTGCATGGAAGGCACAACCAGTGTAAATTAACAGTCAAAGAGGTTCAAAAACATTGAAAACAACCTCGGCATTCACAACTATTGAATCCTGTACCCCTGTAAGGTTAAGGGGCACGGCTAAGCCGCCTAAGGCGCCGTGACTCGCTGTAAAGAGTTGCAAATCCACTGACAGCCACCCACCCAACACCACCCAGCACCGCCAACCCACTCAACGCCTAACCAACCAAACCCCTGTGAGAGCAATACCAGGGGACAGGCAGAGTCCACGACATATCCCAGTCATAAGTACAGGCCCTAGAATTAATGTAAGTGCACTCACAAATGTCCAGAATATAGTCACTGAGGAATGAATTGAAAGAGACCTGTCTTCGTTCTTGAATCTAGGAATGTGTTGTAAGCTGGCAGGAATTCGTTGTTTCCAGGTAGGTATCCAAACCTAAAGCAAGCCAGGTCGAAAAGGTCCTCGAATCACCCTCTTACAGCCAGTCCTCTAGAAACTGTCCCATTGAGAAACTTCTAAAACAATCAAGCCTTTCATGGCCATGTGCACAACAAGGGCGGATAACTCTAATTCTAATACAAACCCATTCAGGAAATCTCCACTGGTGTACAAATACAACTACGACAGCTCTTGATATTTTCTACATTAAACTATAAATGGAACCATTTCAAGCTGATAAGGTCAGGCCCTTTACAACGGTAGTCGCAGGCAGTTTATTATATACAGGGATATGAAACAAATCATGACCTGATCATTTTAACAAGCTAATAACATTTTACAAATTTCATTCATGGTAAATGTAATTATACCACATTCTTTGATGTAATCAATGGCTTTATGAGGGTTATTATTTGCAACATGCTTGCCTGGCAGTTCTTCCTTCAAGTTCTGAAAAAAAGTGGAATATGATGGTGCAATATCTTGTGGTGATGTTCAGTTACTTCAAAGTCACTGCCAGTTTCTACGACGTTTAGCCCTGATATTCTCATGCAGTTGACTAAGCAGGTTAGCATAATATTGGCCATTACTTGTCTGACCTTTCGGGGGGTAGTCCAATTCCTCTGGAATCCAAGGAGCACCACCTTGCCAGCAGATGGAAGGTGACGTAGGATGATTCCACCTCTTTTACTGTTGTTAAGTCTCTGGCTGATAGTGGTGAACGTAGGTCTCATCCAAGGTTACAGATCGCTCAACAAAAACAGCGGTCTGCTTCGAAACGACGTAAATTCTCGCCTGGAACGTTTCTGATCAGGAATCAGAAGCCTTAGAATCCAGCATGCTGAATCAGTTGTCATGCCCAGCTCAATCCTCAGATTGTTCTCAATTCTCTCACGAGAGATGCTGGGGGCACGGGTGGCCCAGTCGTCTAAGGCGCCGCGATTCGCTGTGCAGAGTTGCGTCCCTTGGGCACGCCAGAAACCTCTGATTGTGGGTTCGAATCCCGGTTCGCCCCGATTATGTTTCTAGGTTTGTCAGCACAATACCCGTGCTCGTGGGTTTCACCGAAGTGGTAAACGCCTGAGACCTGCATCACTTCGGGCTTTCCTCCCACATTAAGCTGACACGCCGCGATGTAACTGGAATACTGTTAAAAGCGGCGTTCAACCCAACTCACTCACTCACTCACTCACTCACTCACTCACGAGAGATGCTTGGTATAGTGGCTACGTTAGGTGTGGTAGGTAGTTGATTTTCCATAATCATATATATTTTATCAACATTTTCCTTATCAATGGCACAAATAGCAAAACCGAATATCAGTAGCATCAGGCAAAATGAAATGACAATCCTCACGTCCGCCATATTTATCAACCAGGAAGTCAATACCCCGATAACAAAAACATTGTAACCAGTCCATTACTCTAGTTTATGCACATATACAATTTAATCAATCGACCTCTTGTATCTACGAGCGTTAACCACAACGTTCCCCAAGGGAGAATATACTATGTTTGCCTCTTTTGTAAACGTGTTACCTTCTGAAGGATATCAATACTTTCCTGGCACAAGTTAGTGTTGTGTTGGTCTGAACAGATTCTGGAGAAAAACGTATGATATATTGCACTCGAATGAGACACGATAGAAACCGGACGTATACATTTGTTATAATTAAGGGAAAGATGTGGATTTTTTAGCTATTTTGTTATTATACAATAAAAAGACAAAAACAGATTCAAACTGTGTTAGCTGGAGAGAAAATGCCACTACCGGGTAATTCACATTCTATTTTTAGTAACTCAAATCAGTGTCGTAATATATCACACCTGCTTTGGGGTCAATAAGCTTTTCTGTCGAATAAAAAGGCTGCTTCTCGGAATAACACTAAGGCGGAAACCTTGTATCATATAATTAATCATTAATAGACTAGATACTAGTATATCGATATTATATTTTACTCTACAAAGACCAGCATTTCACAATACAAGAATATCATATCACGTTTGAGCAATTCTTTCAGTGAAACAAAATCATTATCTCACCAATCCCAAACATTCAGGGACTCGGTATCACCACTATTCCTTTCATACCTTCAGATAACGCCAAACTCACCGCATATCAGTTGCATCAGGCAAAATGAAACGACAATCCTCACGCCCACCATGTTTATCAACCAGGAAGTGAAATGTTTATACTTACCCGTGCACAACTGAGACGAATGTAACACTCTGCAACAAAAGTAGGGGATCATGGAATTTGAATGTTATGGGTCGTCAGAAGAAAGATCAGTCATTCTTGATTCAGTGAAAGATCGTCAAATCTGAGCTAATAGTATTGGTGATTTTAATTATACACAGTAACACGTAAGCTTTCTACTCTTGCTAGTGGATGACTTCAACTTTTCAGTACTTAACTTTCCGTTTATGTCAAGAAATATTCCTGCAAAGCCAGCCCTTGGTGTCTACAAGGAGCACCATACAACTCTTCCTCGGGAGCTGTTTGTTACGACATTCAAGGCCTCAGTAAAGCTTTCAAATGCTTTTATGGTTGATATGTGGAAGACATTTCCAAATTTGACGCTCAGTAACAAACAAATATGTCCGATGCATTGCTCTATTTTGACTTGTACCATATGTTCCCCTGTTGTTGTTTTTGGTCAATAATTGACTTGCCTTTGCATGTGTTTGTCATGGATGCCATCGGTGGGGCAGCAAACGCTCACCTTTTCGCGCGCACCTAGTATCCTCAGTTTGATAGCGAATTATAAATACATGCACATGATATATTTGGTATCGTACAATTGACACTTATTTTGGCAGAGATTTCTTATTAATATGGAAGGGTAATGTCGCTTTCATTTAATGCAGTATTTGTGATCACATTGGGAATTCGTCGTATACAACGTGACTAATGCCTAAGGGTTATTGGCATGCTTCTATCTGCGAGAGGCAGCCATTACGATCAATGTGTCTCAGTCTGTTAGCAGGCTTTCGAACTGGTTCTTCAGACACAAAATATTAATGATCGGCCCGGCACACTCAATCGTCGCATTGAAAGACAAAAGACTTTAAAATCCATACGTCATCTGTGTGTCCATTGATACAACAGCTTCCAAAATGTCTCTTATAGATAGTGTGTCCAACAGGAGCACGGTGTCTTTCATGATTTTGTCCAGTGTCTGAAACGAGTCCTCCATCAGTGCTTGACTAAGGGTGCATGGAGCATGTTTCTCAGCAAGCTTTTCTATAGTACTTGTGAGAACAGAGTTTGGCAGAAACCACCAGGTGGCACTGCGTCTCGCCGTCATCCTCACATCTTATCTCTGAAACAGAAAAAATGTTTCCAGGGCCACATCACACCACCACAGCAGATCGTAGTTTGGTGGCATACAATTGAAACTTGTGTACTTAAAGATGACTCGTGAACACATTTATTGCATAAAACTTTCAAATGTTTTTTTTATATATTTACTGACGTGATTGTAAAACGCAGTAAAGTGCTTGGTATAACCAAGACGTTATATGCACGTTCACTCCTGCATGTACGAATATTCCACACTGCTGTCCCTGCCACCCTGTCTACAGTCCCTAGGACACACACCACTGACTGAATCTTCTCACCTGAACACACAGCTGTCCCTGTCATATGTCTACAGTCCCAAGGACACACACCATGGACTGAATTTCCTCACCTGTACACTGCAGTCCTTGCCACCCTGTCTACAGTCCCAAGGACACACACCGCTGACTCAATCTCTTCATTTGTACACTGCTGTCCCTGCCACCCTGTCTACAGTCCCTAGGACACACACCACTGACTGAATCTTCTCACCTGAACACACAGCTGTCCCTGTCATATGTCTACAGTCCCCAGGACACACACCACTGACTGAATATCTTCACTTGTACACTGCTGTCCCTGCCACCCTGTCTACAGTCCCCAGGACACACACCACTGACTGAATCTCTTCACTTGTACACTGCTGTCCCTGCCACTCTGTCTACAGTCCCCAGGACACACACCACTGACTGAATCTCTTCACTTGTACACAGCTGTCCCTGCCACCCTGTCTAGAGTCCCCAGGACACACACCGCTGACTCAATCTCTTCATTTGTACACTGCTGTACCTGCCACCCTGTCTAGAGTCCCCAGGACACTCACCGCTGACTCAATCTCTTCATTTGTACACTGCTTATCCTGCCACCCTGTCTACAGTCTCAGGATACACACCATGGACTGAATCTCCTCACCTGTACACTGCAGTCCTTGCCACCCTGTCTACAGTCCCCAGGACACACAACACTGACAGAATCTCCTCACCTGTACACTGCTGTTCCTGCCACCATGTCTACAGTCCCCAAGACACACACCGCTGACTGAATCTCTTCACCTGTACACTGCTGTCCCTGCCACTCTGTCCACAGTCCCTAGGACACACAACACTGACTGAATCTCCTCACCTTTACACAGCGGTCCCCTCCACTCTGGTCCACAGCCGCCAGGACACACACCACTAACAGGGTCACACGTGCCATGTGAACACCCACCACAAAAATGGTTACAGTGTGTTCCATATGTTCCATAGCTACACACTGAAACAGACACATTTTTAAAAATAAGACCGGTTTGCGTACACAGTACCTTGTTGAGTCATTTAATTGCAAGTAAACGTATAATGCCATGTCGTAGTAGTTATAAATACATGTTTGATGGAGACGGTAAATGAATAATATTGAAATATCAGTCCGAAACAAGGCCTCAGTCAACTATGCTGCTGATCTACATAATATGATGAGGGAAAGGGCTGGATGACACATCTTGCCTTTTTGCCTGTGGGATGTCCTTGTCAGAATAGGACACTGGTACCAAGAATCGACTTAATGGGAATATCAACAACTCCTTGCCTGGTTGAAGTTCACTGCTTTGCTCTTATCAATATTTTATATTAAATGTTTATTCTGTAAAAGAAGCTGGGTTATTAATATTGTATTATGCATACTGAAGTTGTGCGTTTCTTTTATGTAATGTACCACGTTGAGGTGAAATTCTTTAGTTTCTGTGTTATGGTTGTATTACCTGATGAGCATGTTCATATTGATAATACTGTCTAACTTTAACAACCTGAACACGTCTATATTTTGCAGAAAATGAGTCTTAACTAGCTGTAACTAGCTGTTTCACCTACAAGCTCATTAAAAATTGCACTTGACTAAATTGACATAGGCATTTGCTTTCTAGACCTAGCTGCACATAACTAGATCAAAATTAAGATAAAATTCATTTCCAGGTTTCCAGGTTAATTTATTAAAGTGAACACATCAATGAATTCTTGTGATTTAATATGAAATATAAAGGACGATGACCGTTCATAGATGACCTCTACTAGGTCAAGGCTATCTTAGACGTCAACTCTGAACCTAGCACGTATGACACACTGATATATTACCTCGCCAATTGTTTCTTCATCATGGGGTATTACCTACACGAATGTTGTCTTGCGAGATGATATGAAATGAAAACCATGTTCCAGTATGGCCTTTCATTTATGACCTCAGCTTGGTCAAGGTTATCCAACCAAGAAAATACAATATATATATAACGATATCGTGCCGCTCAGTGCGCTCCTAATATCTACGTTATATTTACCGTACACTTCCACTTCACACAGATTGAGTGTGTGGGTATTGTGCCTGATTGTCAAGTACCTCCCGTGACCGTCACACGTGACGTCATAGACACCGTCAGACTCTTGAGTATATGAGGGGAACGTGTAGCAGGTGACGCCGGTAGCAGAACTGGTGTAGTGGAGGTTGATGATGGCACCACGAATCCTCCATACGACTAACATGTGATAAGAATTGATACAAATAAGTATACTAGTCAGTGTAATTTAATGTCAGTAAACTTTCAGGAATAATACAAATTCAATATGTTAACCTTTTCTTGGATGTTCACAACAACAAACACAACAATAAAATACGTGACATAAATATACACTTCACAACAACTAAAACAAGAGCCGACACCTCCTTTAAACCTTTACAATAATGCTATTCTGAATAGCCTGCACAAATATATCATAATATCGTGAACATCTACATTGAAATCAGGAGATTTTTAACTTCAACCGTATTATTTCTAGGGGGCATGCTGCATGATCTTACATTCCTTCCTGTTATAGATCCTAACATCGTGTAGTTTGTACACCCGACCCAGGTCCACTGTCCACTGACTGGGTGGACTGGGTGGAATGGCCGGGTGGAAGCATGTGTCGGTATACACATCTTGCCTTCGATCACCATCCACGGCTTTGTCGGGAGTCCACGCAGGACGCTGAGAACCAGTAGGGGATGAAGCTGGTCGATGGTAGGCAACATTTTCTTGAAAATAGGTAAATAATACAAATAAGCCACACCTTTCGAAATAAGATTAGAATGAAATATATCGAATCTCAAACATGTGTCAAAAGGTCATTAATTTCAAAGGTTTAATTTAATGGAATGAAATAAGAAGTGAGTGAGTGAGTGAGTATGGTTTAACGCCGCTTTTAGAATATTCCAGCATTTTCAAGGCGGGGGACACCAGAAATTGGCTACACCTATTGTACCCATGTTGGGAATCGAACCCGGGTCTTCGGTGTGACGAGTGAACGCTTTAACCACTAGTCTACCCTACCGCCCCGAATGAAATAAGAAATGTGAAGAAGTTGAACTGATCAACATACGTTTTTGACAGTTGCGTCCCCGTCCACCCACCCAGCCAGCGTCACACTGAGCTCCACACGCGCCCGTTGTGACGTCACAGGAGGCTCCGCAGTGACACAAGAACCAGCAGGACTCCCCGAACCGCCCCGGAGCACAGAAACCTGCATGGAAGGCACAACCAGTGTAAATTAACAGTCAAAGAGGTTCAAAAACATTGAAAACAACCTCGGCATTCACAACTATTGAATCCTGTACCCCTGTAAGGTTAAGGGGCACGGCTAAGCCGCCTAAGGCGCCGTGACTCGCTGTAAAGAGTTGCAAATCCACTGACAGCCACCCACCCAACACCACCCAGCACCGCCAACCCACTCAACGCCTAACCAACCAAACCCCTGTGAGAGCAATACCAGGGGACAGGCAGAGTCCACGACATATCCCAGTCATAAGTACAGGCCCTAGAATTAATGTAAGTGCACTCACAAATGTCCAGAATATAGTCACTGAGGAATGAATTGAAAGAGACCTGTCTTCGTTCTTGAATCTAGGAATGTGTTGTAAGCTGGCAGGAATTCGTTGTTTCCAGGTAGGTATCCAAACCTAAAGCAAGCCAGGTCGAAAAGGTCCTCGAATCACCCTCTTACAGCCAGTCCTCTAGAAACTGTCCCATTGAGAAACTTCTAAAACAATCAAGCCTTTCATGGCCATGTGCACAACAAGGGCGGATAACTCTAATTCTAATACAAACCCATTCAGGAAATCTCCACTGGTGTACAAATACAACTACGACAGCTCTTGATATTTTCTACATTAAACTATAAATGGAACCATTTCAAGCTGATAAGGTCAGGCCCTTTACAACGGTAGTCGCAGGCAGTTTATTATATACAGGGATATGAAACAAATCATGACCTGATCATTTTAACAAGCTAATAACATTTTACAAATTTCATTCATGGTAAATGTAATTATACCACATTCTTTGATGTAATCAATGGCTTTATGAGGGTTATTATTTGCAACATGCTTGCCTGGCAGTTCTTCCTTCAAGTTCTGAAAAAAAGTGGAATATGATGGTGCAATATCTTGTGGTGATGTTCAGTTACTTCAAAGTCACTGCCAGTTTCTACGACGTTTAGCCCTGATATTCTCATGCAGTTGACTAAGCAGGTTAGCATAATATTGGCCATTACTTGTCTGACCTTTCGGGGGGTAGTCCAATTCCTCTGGAATCCAAGGAGCACCACCTTGCCAGCAGATGGAAGGTGACGTAGGATGATTCCACCTCTTTTACTGTTGTTAAGTCTCTGGCTGATAGTGGTGAACGTAGGTCTCATCCAAGGTTACAGATCGCTCAACAAAAACAGCGGTCTGCTTCGAAACGACGTAAATTCTCGCCTGGAACGTTTCTGATCAGGAATCAGAAGCCTTAGAATCCAGCATGCTGAATCAGTTGTCATGCCCAGCTCAATCCTCAGATTGTTCTCAATTCTCTCACGAGAGATGCTGGGGGCACGGGTGGCCCAGTCGTCTAAGGCGCCGCGATTCGCTGTGCAGAGTTGCGTCCCTTGGGCACGCCAGAAACCTCTGATTGTGGGTTCGAATCCCGGTTCGCCCCGATTATGTTTCTAGGTTTGTCAGCACAATACCCGTGCTCGTGGGTTTCACCGAAGTGGTAAACGCCTGAGACCTGCATCACTTCGGGCTTTCCTCCCACATTAAGCTGACACGCCGCGATGTAACTGGAATACTGTTAAAAGCGGCGTTCAACCCAACTCACTCACTCACTCACTCACTCACTCACTCACGAGAGATGCTTGGTATAGTGGCTACGTTAGGTGTGGTAGGTAGTTGATTTTCCATAATCATATATATTTTATCAACATTTTCCTTATCAATGGCACAAATAGCAAAACCGAATATCAGTAGCATCAGGCAAAATGAAATGACAATCCTCACGTCCGCCATATTTATCAACCAGGAAGTCAATACCCCGATAACAAAAACATTGTAACCAGTCCATTACTCTAGTTTATGCACATATACAATTTAATCAATCGACCTCTTGTATCTACGAGCGTTAACCACAACGTTCCCCAAGGGAGAATATACTATGTTTGCCTCTTTTGTAAACGTGTTACCTTCTGAAGGATATCAATACTTTCCTGGCACAAGTTAGTGTTGTGTTGGTCTGAACAGATTCTGGAGAAAAACGTATGATATATTGCACTCGAATGAGACACGATAGAAACCGGACGTATACATTTGTTATAATTAAGGGAAAGATGTGGATTTTTTAGCTATTTTGTTATTATACAATAAAAAGACAAAAACAGATTCAAACTGTGTTAGCTGGAGAGAAAATGCCACTACCGGGTAATTCACATTCTATTTTTAGTAACTCAAATCAGTGTCGTAATATATCACACCTGCTTTGGGGTCAATAAGCTTTTCTGTCGAATAAAAAGGCTGCTTCTCGGAATAACACTAAGGCGGAAACCTTGTATCATATAATTAATCATTAATAGACTAGATACTAGTATATCGATATTATATTTTACTCTACAAAGACCAGCATTTCACAATACAAGAATATCATATCACGTTTGAGCAATTCTTTCAGTGAAACAAAATCATTATCTCACCAATCCCAAACATTCAGGGACTCGGTATCACCACTATTCCTTTCATACCTTCAGATAACGCCAAACTCACCGCATATCAGTTGCATCAGGCAAAATGAAACGACAATCCTCACGCCCACCATGTTTATCAACCAGGAAGTGAAATGTTTATACTTACCCGTGCACAACTGAGACGAATGTAACACTCTGCAACAAAAGTAGGGGATCATGGAATTTGAATGTTATGGGTCGTCAGAAGAAAGATCAGTCATTCTTGATTCAGTGAAAGATCGTCAAATCTGAGCTAATAGTATTGGTGATTTTAATTATACACAGTAACACGTAAGCTTTCTACTCTTGCTAGTGGATGACTTCAACTTTTCAGTACTTAACTTTCCGTTTATGTCAAGAAATATTCCTGCAAAGCCAGCCCTTGGTGTCTACAAGGAGCACCATACAACTCTTCCTCGGGAGCTGTTTGTTACGACATTCAAGGCCTCAGTAAAGCTTTCAAATGCTTTTATGGTTGATATGTGGAAGACATTTCCAAATTTGACGCTCAGTAACAAACAAATATGTCCGATGCATTGCTCTATTTTGACTTGTACCATATGTTCCCCTGTTGTTGTTTTTGGTCAATAATTGACTTGCCTTTGCATGTGTTTGTCATGGATGCCATCGGTGGGGCAGCAAACGCTCACCTTTTCGCGCGCACCTAGTATCCTCAGTTTGATAGCGAATTATAAATACATGCACATGATATATTTGGTATCGTACAATTGACACTTATTTTGGCAGAGATTTCTTATTAATATGGAAGGGTAATGTCGCTTTCATTTAATGCAGTATTTGTGATCACATTGGGAATTCGTCGTATACAACGTGACTAATGCCTAAGGGTTATTGGCATGCTTCTATCTGCGAGAGGCAGCCATTACGATCAATGTGTCTCAGTCTGTTAGCAGGCTTTCGAACTGGTTCTTCAGACACAAAATATTAATGATCGGCCCGGCACACTCAATCGTCGCATTGAAAGACAAAAGACTTTAAAATCCATACGTCATCTGTGTGTCCATTGATACAACAGCTTCCAAAATGTCTCTTATAGATAGTGTGTCCAACAGGAGCACGGTGTCTTTCATGATTTTGTCCAGTGTCTGAAACGAGTCCTCCATCAGTGCTTGACTAAGGGTGCATGGAGCATGTTTCTCAGCAAGCTTTTCTATAGTACTTGTGAGAACAGAGTTTGGCAGAAACCACCAGGTGGCACTGCGTCTCGCCGTCATCCTCACATCTTATCTCTGAAACAGAAAAAATGTTTCCAGGGCCACATCACACCACCACAGCAGATCGTAGTTTGGTGGCATACAATTGAAACTTGTGTACTTAAAGATGACTCGTGAACACATTTATTGCATAAAACTTTCAAATGTTTTTTTTATATATTTACTGACGTGATTGTAAAACGCAGTAAAGTGCTTGGTATAACCAAGACGTTATATGCACGTTCACTCCTGCATGTACGAATATTCCACAAAATGAGTGGATGTATACCATTATTTACTGTATGGGGGAAATTCCAATGTGATGTAAATGAGACATAACAGTACTGGATGTGCAAGTATGTAAGTATTTCACTGAGTATAAAGCTAAATGTGTTTCACAGAATGGGAAACTATTCAAATTTTTCCACGTGTCTTTCCGATTATGGAAATGCTTTTGACGCTTTATTAATTGGTGTATATTTCTAATAAGAGTGAGTGACTTAGATTGTTGGCTATCTATGCATTCATACGCACGTTTTTTTGTGAAAAGGCTTTATATATTTGAAAGGGGTTTCCGTAGCAAAAAGGAAACCTCTTTTTAACCAATCAGAATCAAGCATTCATCAATGTCATGGTAGAATGTATGTTAGAATATGAACATGTCTTACTTTATATGTATGTTTTTACATGTGTTGACAACCATATGCCTTCCTGTCCATGCAACCGAGCCATAGTGCGTTATCATAATTATGCAACACGCTAGACTACCCATGATTCTCCCTTTGACAATAGTGCACCATTCGTGATCTCTGATAACCCTACGAGATAGTATACCTTGAACTGGCGTTAACGAATGATAGTCGTGCAAGTTTTGGTGTTGGAGATTATCGTCAAAATCAGTAAATCATATTAGCTCAACGACGTAAGATTACATGATAGTGGTATACGTAGTCCACATGTGTAGCAGGCCCCCCGAGAGGACTCTTATCTTGAGCAAAGACATTATCTATTCTTTACTAAACTCGTAAAACTTCGCGTCAAGTCACCCCTTGCCAGACGATGTGACTGTCTTATATCAAATTACGAAGTTACCCAGTTCTTTGACGGTAACCACACGCAAGGTTATGGTAGTGTACAAAATAGGGTTGTTATCAGGGACTCTTGGATTACCGACGGCAAAAGGACGCGACTCTGCACAGCGAATCGCAGAGACTAAGACCACTAGACCACCTACACAGCATACAAATCCGACAGGCACAGTTGATAAGATGTAGAGCTTAGCTTATAGGCGTTGATTTTGGATTGGATACCACTTTTGAAGGATCAAACTCCAAACCAAGCGGTGCCCATGTGACCCGGTTTCCCATTTTGAGTGGTGAATCTGTTATATCTTTCACATTGTCTCGAACTGCTCACAAGTCGCTGTTGTAACAGTCCTCAAAACCGATTTCCTGGACTTTACAGGTTCTGCCTGCGCATGCGTGGTGGGAAGGCGACGGCTTCGTTTAGTCGTTGCAGAACCTGTCATCTCCCCTCTCGCCCTTGTGTTGATAACAGCAGAAAAAAAACCGTCACCATGGTCCCTGCAATACGGGCAGTTATACACAGTGGTCTCTGCAATATGGATAGTTATACATAGTCGTCCCTGCAGTACTGATTGTTATACACAGTGGTCCCTGCAGTACTGATTGTTATACACAGTGGTCCCTGCAGTACTGATTGTTATACACAGTGGTCCCTGCAGTACTGATTGTTATACACAGTGGTCCCTGCAGTACTGATTGTTATACACAGTGGTCCCTGCAGTACTGATTGTTATACACAGTGGTCCCTGCAATACGGGCAGTTATACACAGTGGTCCCTGCAATGCGGATAGTTGTAAATATTGGTCCCTGCAATACGGATTGTTATACATAGTGGTCCCTGCAATGCGGATATTTATACACAGTAAGCCATGCAATATGGATAGATATTCATAGGGATATACCAACGGTTATACGTTTCAACCGCCCCTCGTAGGTCCCCAGCTTGACCTGGTATTGGGTTATCTTAGAGGCTCACTCTTCCTCTCTTGCATTCCTCTGGCTAAGGAAGGAGCATCATCCCCTAAATTTGACATCATGTCAGCAAGGATGCCTGTTTCAGCTGACCCTTTCAGATGAAGATATGTGTTGACAACACGGAAGCCATTTTGTCCATTTACATCAACAGAGAACATCCAGTCACTTTGATGGATACAGAAATATACTTCGTGGTTGTACACATGCAGCCTCTAAGCCTGGAAGGTATTGTACTTAATACATTCAAACTGTCAGAGTGTACTAGACATTCTTTGTAGTCATGCTCAGAACGATTCAGCCAACCCCCGAGGTCCCCAACATGTCGTAAGAGGCAACAGAATGTATTGTGTGGTCAGGCTTCGTGACTTGGTTTATTGCATGTCGTCGTATTAAATTACGTAGATCGATGATCAATTGTACAGTCCGTACTCGATTATTTACAGACCGTCATATTGCTGGGTGCAACGTTAAGCAATAAAAAAATCAGTCAACATATACCCTAAACGTCAGCTTTGAAAATCCTTTACACACCGATAATGATGCCATGATAATTCCTCAAACACATGGTAGGTGGCATTTATTGCTCAGTAGCCTTATTCAATATTGCTTTTCCTTAATGATCCATATACATGACCATTGGTTCCAATTCAAGTTTTTCCCCTATTTTGATATTGTCAGCATTGTCCCTATGTTTATGGGTCGTGCATGTGGTGAACGTAAATGACGAAACTATTAGGAAGAGAATATATGGATGTCAACTTCTTTATTATGAGGAATACAACGTTTCGAAGTGTATGCTTACTCCTTCATCAGGTGAATGAATGCCATGAGGGAGAGAGCATATATATGTACATGTAAGGACAACACTATTAATAAGATAACAAAAGGTGGAAAATAACAAAGGGTGGAAACTAACAAAGGAAGCCAACACATGATTGGCGCTGATAGGTGATTAGCAATAGACAATGGAAGCCAACACTTAAGATCACTTCTAAATGCCTTTCAAAGACCCTACGAAACTATAGACCTTTCTCACTTGATAAGTAGCACCACCCCCTCCTTAATGTAGTGGGGGATTGATTGGAGGCGGGGAACGGATAAATACGCGATCGACTGATTCAATGGTATTTGTGTATTAATTAGCGTAAGCAGTTATGCACATTAAAATGGGGGATCCTCATTGATAAACATTGCTGACATGAGGATTTTGCCTGATGCAACTAATATGCGGTGAGTTCAGCTGGATCCCTCCAGATTCTGTCAAGTGCGGAAAGGAGGTCCTTCTAAGCCAATTGTTTAAACCTCTGTGTCAGTGCTGGTAAGGACACGGGAGACAAAATCGTCACCTTGCACAAGAACAAGGATGATAGAAGCGGTTGTACAAACAATCGCAGGATCTCTTTGCTGATCATTACGAGAAACACTTCTCTTGTCTGGTACTGAAAGACCACAGATAGGGTGTATCACAAATCGCAGTGTGGCTTCAGGATAACGATCCATGACCAACATGATCTGCTCGCTCTTACAGCAGCAGAAAAAGTGAAGAGAGCAGAAGCAGCCACTTTTCATGGCATTCATGGACCTCACAGAAGCCTTCTACCTTATGGGCAGATATTGCAATGATTGGCTGCCCACCAAACTCCTCAGCATGATCCAGTATTCCATCATGACATGAAAGGTGCTGTGCAGTTTGACGGCGTGTCCTCTTAGGCTTTCGGCATGCCCAGTGGCGTATAATAGGGCTGCTTACTTGCCCCCACCTTTTTTGGAATCTTCTTCAGTTAGCTGATAAATGAAAGCGATAAACGCAAGACCTTTGACGGATTCTACTCGACACAAGCTGAGAAGGGAAGTTGTTCGACCTGGCTCGCCTGGACCGATACAGCGCCCACCACCCTCCCCAGAGAGTGTGAGGGAACAGCAAGCTGACAACTCTCACCAAGGTTGCTATCTACAAAGGCTGCATCCTCAGCCTACTGCTATACTGCGAGTCTCTCCTCCAGAAAAGAAAAGAAACTCAACACCAAACAATGAATTTCTCACCTGGACCACGATCCTGAGTCTATTCATCTTGTTCCAACACCACCAACCTCACTGGTTCAGCCACCTTCGTCGAAGGAGGACGGGACTTACTTACTTATATTGGAGATTTAACGTGCGCTTTCCGACTGCAAGCGTATGTCGCACACGGGGAGGACGGGAGGTCCAGATGGACCTCTTGTACCGTGAGCTCGCCTCCGCCGAAAGGGCACCTTGACATCTCCACCTCAGCTTCAAAGGCATATGCAGGCCGGATTCGAGGGCGCTGGGCATGAATTTTGAGTGGTGGTAGGAACTCGAAACCGACTGTCCTCAACAGAGGACCCAGAGGACCAATGAAACCGAGATACCACGAGGCTATGACGGGATTGTATGAGGCTACTGAACACATTGATATTTCACCTTTTGGTTGTTTACTCATTAATTGATTATTGACATTAACTACTGCTACATAATTAAGCGACTTTATCTTTTTGATATCTTGTAAGGTTTAGGTTGAAGTGGAGAAACATCTTTTGTAACTGATAGAAATATAAGTACTTAGTGTAGACATAGTATGTTTTCGGTAGCTATGTGTGAAAACACTCTCACATGGATCATGGCTTGAGGCACAAAGTGTTGGTGGTGGTGGGTGTGTTGGTGTGTGGGTGCTGGGATTGGAAGCAAACAAATTTAGAAATGTACTTTGTCTTTCGTTCTCCTTTAAGGCAATCATTTTCGGTCACTAGGTGATGAAATTAAACTTCGAAATGTTTGGAATCGTTATCATTTTAAAACATATGGACATATGTTTCAGTCCATTTGTAAATAACTGAATATTTAGGCGTTTAATAAACTGACAAAGTAAAATATTTACACATGCACTATAACATATACAAACTATTAAGTAAGCAATGCTCAGGTGAGCATTACCGTTGCTACCCCCAAGTATACCTACCTTTCTTTATTAATTCCAAGACAAAACTATATTTCATTTTGTTGATCATTGTTACGATATGCCCTTCAATATCAATAAAAGTGGCAAATGCGCTTACGTTTGGCGCAGCACAGGTCGCGAACTAGTTGAGATTTCAGGGATATCATCCGGGTATGCACGGATAAAAAACAATAACAAAGGCAATAGCCAGTCCCAGTCCCAGAGATCAATGCCCTTTAAAACCTTTCCTCGTTTTAGTTATTGCTTGTAGATAGGTTGTGAGTTGGGGTGCATAAATACACAATCGGCTGATTCAAAGGTATGTGAGTAGGAAATTTGATACGTGTGAGCAGTTGACTTCCTGGTTGATAAACATGGCGGGCGTGAGGATTGTCGCGTCATTTTGCCTGATGCAACTGATATGCGGTGAGTATGGCGATGTTTGTAGGTATGTCAGAGGTGTGTGCCTGCATGATGAGGAATGAATAAGTTGTATTGAAAGAGATGCTAAAATCTGGTATTGACGCATGATAATCCCCTATTGCGCAATTCCTGTCGTTCTGGAGCACAATATACGTATGATATATTATAATCTATTAACTGATCTATTATATAATGCAAAGATTTCAGGAACTGTAAGGCATATCAATATTTCCTCTATTACACGCTAAAACGCTCGGTTCCAATTTGAAATAAGAGGTATCTACTCTACAGTGGGACCATATCAAATTTCAAAACACAGTAGGTTTATCTCCTAATTCGACAGAATCGCCTGTTGACTCAAGGACAGGTCATATATTTTACGGTTTTGACATGAGATACTAAATGTTGAATGGGACTATTTCTGACCAATAGTACAGTTGCAACATTTCAGAAAATTAAGAAAAATATGCATAATTCTATAAAACTGAAAATCGCATATATCAGAAGAAATAAATCAGTAATACACCAGGTGATCTGGATATCGCTTAACTTTTGTTCTGCTCAAAATGTAAAATCGGATACAAATCTTGATATTTCCAATGGTTTTATGACAACTGTGTTGACAGTGATCGAACCGATATAGGTACACAACTCGTTGAGTGTTCGACTACCCCTGTTGTCTGTTCCCAGGTTCCTGTCTCCCGGGACGGTTCGGAGATTCTTGCAGGTTCTTATGTCACTGTGGAACATCCTGTGACGTAACAACAGGCGCGTGTGGAGCTGACTGTGACATTGGCTGGTCTGGAGGTCGGGGAAGCAACTGTCAAAAACGTATGTTGGAGTTCCACTGTTTATACACTTGCACGTTATTTGCTTTGTACTATTATACCACACACAGTAGATATAAGGCCCGTGACGATCCGGGGTAGAATAAGTCTTCAGCAACCCATGCTTGTCGTAAAAGACGACTGTGCTTGCCGTAAAAGGTGACTATGCTTATCGTAAGAGGCGACTAACGGATTCCCAATTTCGTGGATCGATGCTTATGTTGTCAATCACTGGTTTGTCTGGTCCAGACTCGATTACTTGCAGACTGCCGTCATATAGCTGAAATATTGCTGAGTGCAGCGTTAAACACGAAACAAACCAACAGTAGATAAAATGGCATGTTTGGCAGCATCTGTCACCCTTCATAACCACAAAAGGAAGAGTAACCATACAATGTGTAGCGTAGATGAGAGGAACGGGGGATCTGTGTCTGTGTTCATACTCATCTACTGTTAATATCTTGGCCATTTGATATATTTGATACACCATTTCAGAAGCTGTGGTATATTTTCTTTATTTACTTATTTTGAAGAAAATGTTGCCTACCATCGACCAGCTTCATCCCCTATTGGTTTTCAACGTGAAGCGTGGACTCCGGACAAAGCTGTGGATGGTGACCGAAGGCAGGATGTGGCTACCAACTCATGCTTCCACCCGGCCATTCCACCCAGTCCACCCAGTCAGTGGACAGTGGACCTGGGTCGGGTGTACAGACTACACGATGTCAGGATCTATAACAGGAAGGAATGTAAGAACATGCAGCATGTCCCCTAGAAATAATATTGTTGAAGTTAAAAATCTCTTGATTACAAAGTGTATTGTAACGTTGTTATGTAGACGATATCATGGGTTATGGATAAACAACTTCTGCATGCGTTCAGAGTGTGCATTCTTTAGAAGGTTATGGATGAGTTGCATTATTTGTATCAATTCTTGTCATATGTTAGTCGTATGGAGGATTCGCGGTGCCATCATCAACCTTCACAACACTAGCTCAGCTACCGGCGTCACCTGCTACACCTTCCCCTCCGACACTCAAGAGGCTGACGGTGTCTATGACGTCATGTGTGACGGTCACGGGAGGTACTTGACAATCAGGCACAATACCCACACACTCAATCTGTGTGAAGTGGAGGTGTACGGTAAATATAACGTAAATATAATAACATAGCTGAGTCGCCATTTCTTAGATATTACAACTCCCCCAACCCCCAACCCCCCACCCCCCCACCCCTCCCATATGAGGAAACAATTTACGAGATAAAACATCAGTTTGCCACACTTGCAAGGAACAGAGATCCTTTCTTGGTTAGATGACCTTGACCTAGCTACATTTCTTTTTGGTTAATAAAAATTACAAGAATTCATTAATGTTTTCATTTTAATACATGAATAATACGAGGTTTGACACAAACGAAGAATAAACTCAGTATATATTTTCCGATTGGCATGAAGAAACATATGTGACAACAAAAAACGAGAAAATGAATAGTGAAATTTTGGCTTATCATAGTAACTTAAATGTTCAGGACTTTAATATGATTTCGAGACAACCGTAACTTCGACACATTCGAGGTTAAATGATGATGAATAAAAAAGGAATAACGCAGGGACTAAGACTTTTAATACTTCCAGACAACCGTAACTTCGGCTCATCAAAGTTCGAGACAACGGTGTTAAGTACAGATCTAGAGCTATGTCTGTGTCTATGTCTGCCTATACGTATTAAATCACGTTTGATTTTCAATTTGGTTGTTTGTAAAATTGTGAAATTAAGCCAGTTAAGATGCCGGGAATAGGTAATACGTATCAAAGTTAGACAATATTATCAACAGAAACACCAATTGACTTGACTATGCAGAACTATTGCATTTGGTATGTATCGCATTTTCATAATACGAAGAAGACTGTTGAAAATGATATGTACTACTAAAGACACAGACTTATTTGGAAAATGTGTTTCCATTTCAGTGTGTGGTCATGGCACATATGGAACAAACTGTAACCATTTGTGTGGTGGGTGTTCACATGACACGTGTGACCCTCTTACCGGCGTGTGTCCTGGCGGCTGTGGACCAGAGTGGCAGGGACCGCAGTGTACAGGTTAGGAAATTCTGTCAGTGGTGTGTGTCCTGGGGACCTGTAGACATGGTGGCAGGGACAGCAGTGTGCAGGTTAGGAGATTCAGTCAGTGGTGTATGTTCTGGGGAGTGTAGACAGAGTGGCAGGGACCGCAGTGTACAGGTTAGGAGATTCAGTCAGTGGTGTGTGTCCTGGGGACCTGTAGACAGGGTGGCAGGGACCGCAGTGTACAGGTTAGGAAATTCAGTCAGTGGTGTGTGTCCTGGGGACTGTAGACAGGGACAGCAGTGTACAGGTGAGGAGATTTTGTCAATGGTGTATGTCCTGGGGAGTGTAGACAGGGACAGCAGAGACAGGGACAGCAGTGTACAGGTTAGGAGATTTTGTCAATGGTGTATGTCCTGGGGAGTGTAGACAGGGACAGCAGAGACAGGGACAGCAGTGTACAGGTGAGGAGATTCAGTCAGTGGTGTATGTCCTGGGTACTGTTGACAGGGACAGCAGTATACAGGTGAGGACATTCTGTCAGTGGTGTGTGCCATGGGGACCTGTAGACAGGTATTATATATTATGTTTTTCTAATTGATCTAAAACGAATATCAAGAAATATCGCATGTTCGTCTTGGAAATACAAACGTGTATCTATTATTTAAGTAAATTGTCCAGAATGCCGTGACGGACGCTATGGTATTCGCTGCGATCAGTTCTGCAACTCCCGCAACTGCATTACAACGTCATCCTCCTGTGACGTTACTGGGGCTTGTACTGATGGGTGCCGGGACGGTTGGATGAACACGGATTGTAGACAACGTGAGTTGAATCAATGTCACAGGTTTTTGATAAATGCAACAGAAACTCACAAGGGCAATACATTACATATTTTATTGTTACCTATTTTTTACTGCAAATTGTCATCGGGATATTCTTAATCGTTGTCCATTTAAATATAGCTGTCCTACGATAGGCTGCATAGCCTTTCACACTTTTGTTTGTTTGACGCTCCCAGCATGAGAAGCCAATACATACGAATCTAAGCCAATACATACTAGTCTGTGGATAATGCCAATTGGATCGATGACATCAGGCGCTCTTGTAACGAACACTAAACAAACACGCTTATATATTTCACAAATAATATATTTGCAGAACGGTCCCAAATGCGCAAGGATGTAGTTGTTGTTACCCTGCCTGGCGCTCGGCATTAAGGGGATAAAACATGGACTGGTCGGCTCAAAACTGTTATACTGTGTCTGAGAGGGATATTTATGGCAAACTGCGGCATGGTTTCCTGTGGGCTAACACTATAAGATCGGCATGACAATGGACTGGTACTACAAGCAGTCACACACACACGCGCACACACAATACACACAAAATGACACACCAACAAATGCGTGTATGCACCTCGCTCTATCAGTGCAATAACGCCCATTTCACCTCACTCAGCTGTTACTGATCGAATGCAACCAGTGATCGAGAGGCTTTTCAAATATAATTGTTATCGTTGTATTTTATTAGTGTTCTCCTACAATAGTTTGCACCCCTCGTATGTTTGTATGACGTTTTCAGCATGTCCAGGCAGTACGTTCGGGCCAAACTGTAGCAAGTCCTGCAATTCCCGCCATTGTCAGACTCCATCTTCTTCCTGTGATCACGTGACTGGTGCCTGTGATGGAGACGTGTGTGAAGATGGATGGCTTGGAACTGACTGTGCAGAAAGTAGGTTGATCCGGCTTCTGTAACACCTCTTTAATATGACCGCAATTGCTCTACTATCGTTTGTTTGTTTGTTGTTTTACTCCGCACTCAGCAATATTCCAGCTATATGACAGCGGTCTGTAAAGAACCGAGTCTTGACCAGATAATCCAGTGATTGACACCATTAGCATCGATCCACGCAATTGGGATACGATGACATGCATCAGCCAAGTCAGCGAACCTGACCACCCGATCACCGTAAGTCGCCTCTTACGACAAGCATTGTCGCCTTTTTACGACAAGCATGGGTTGCTGAAGACCTATTCTACCCTGGATCTTCACGGGTCGCACTGCTATCGGCTTAAGTAGGGCACATCTCTCGTCACATGTTATTTACCCTGCATTCTGTGTACAGACGTTTCAGGTGAATTTTAGTAGAACAGTCTGAGAAAAGTGTCAAACTAGCGTCCGGTCCCAGAAAACCTGTACCAAATATCAATCAAATCTTCTGTTGTTACCTGGGATTGGTCTAGTTCTCTCGGACCGCACATCTCGTATTTGTCATTTTTATTGGTCAGTTTATTGTTGCACACCTCTCCTTGAAAAAAACATTTTAGCCAGTCAGGAAGCGAGCTACACACCTCTAACATCTATCACGTAGCTTCTCATATCGCTTAGTGTCTTTTGTGTCTTCAGGCTTTTTTTATTCGAATCTGAGAGAATAGTCGATACAATTGTCAGAACAGCTTCCATTAATCTTGTGACTTTTGTAACTTTCTAGAAAGATGTTTAAACTTATAGCAATAGTCATTACATATTTGCATGTTGTCCGGAAGTAAATAATGTCCATATTATTACCGATTGGCTGGGTTATTGTTGAGGTATAGAGAATCTCACCAGAGTGTCTTTTGATATTCAGCTTTTATCAACGAGTGTTGATATATCTGATATCAAAAGACACGAGGATAAGATTTTATTTATCCTCTAACAACATTCTTCCAACTTTTTCAGTTTGTAGACAGTAAAAAACAGTGTCTTAGGTTTAAAAAGTACTGCAAACAGCTTCAGTAGCAGAGCCATTAGTGATGTCATTTGATTGTGACGTCATGGTAACAATGACGTCACAAAGGTCTGCAAAGAATTGTGATGCAATTTCATTGCAGCGATATCTACAGTGTAGATATCGCTTGCTCTCACCCAAGTAATATCTCCTCTGGGAGCCAGTTTCAGATGATAAAAATGTATTCTCCCCCACAAATACACCTTTGAATAAAAAGTTTGTGTGGTTCTAGCATTGATTCATGGATTAAAAGATTAAAGCCGCATGTATTCAGGCAAATACAGCATATAAGGTCTCCATATGACACTACACACAAGACACTTGAATTGTCAAAGTATGGAGTGTGGTGTCAATGCTAAAGATATGGAAAAAAACTGTTTGTGTTTCAGCCTGTAAGGCCGGGACATACTGGCCTGACTGTTCTCGGTGTGGACATTGTGACGTCACGTGTGACGTAATGGACGGCCACTGTCCAGGGAGGTGTCTGGATGGCTTCACTGGTGCCCGATGTCACGTGGATACAAGAAGTATGTATTTGTCGATGCACCTGTAGAACTGTCTTAGTTTCAATGCTAACTACTACGATCGGAGCATTGTGTAACATTAAGCATTCTTCTTAGCAGTCAAAACCACAGAAACACATGCACGCATCCACGCACACGGACACGCACACGGACACACACAGCACACATACACGCACGCACGCACAGACACACATACAGAAACACAGACAGACACAGTCACACACACAGAGACACACATGCACGCATCCACGCACACGGACACGCACACGGACACACACAGCACACATACACGCACGCACGCACAGACACACATACAGAAACACAGACAGACACAGTCACACAGACAGAGACACACATGCACGCATCCACGCAAACGGACATGCACACCAAACACACATCCACACATACAGACAACTCATACACACAGACAAACACACACACAGACAAACACACACAAACAGGGATCGAGTAAGATGTTATTAATGCTTCAAACTCTACTGTAGAAGTTCCATAGTATCTTCTAACAGCTCATGGTTACAACCGAGTTTCTACATTGGGAGAACTGAAATCGCCGGTTTCGAAACTTTTCCAAAATGGTTTATTGTGCTTAGGTACTTTTTAGTTCCGTTTTGATAGCTCAGACAATGTCCACGGTGAGGGTTTCCTCGCAAGTGATGTGGAGTATGATTGGTGGAGCTGTTGGAATCGTTGTAACGCTGCTTTTGATTGGTGCTCTCATGATGTGTCTCTTGCGAACTGGGAGGTAATCGGCATACATTTTCTATTGATTCATTAATTGCATGCCTACATTATTCTCAAAATTGCAAACATTAATTGGCACTTATAATTCACAAAGTTTGTCAAATATCCATCAACATTCTCCTCAACAATAAGTGTTAATAAAAATACATTCGGACGAAGGAATTAGATACATGTAAGCTATGTTAGTTATTCATTTTTAACTCAGATCTGATTCGACAGGAAGAACGTTTACTAATAGATAAACATAATAATAATTTCTTTAAGTATGTTTTCGAGATTTTTGTAAACTTTAAATGTCACTTTTACATGTCCAATTAAACGCTGCATTTACCGTTCGGTGATCCTGTGTTGTTTGCTACAACCATGAGAGTCACATACACAAATATGCAAAGGTAATCTCGTTGCAGTCCACACATTAACACGTACAGTGATATATCAATACACCTTCTGAGGATCATTTTTCAAGTTTACTGATCTTTTCCTTTTATTTTGTTATTTACAAGTCTGACCTTAAGTTCCCATATAAGTATAAGCAAGATGCATATAACAATTAGGACAAATGAAAATTTAAATATCCCTTTATCTGCCAACCTGGATATAATTCGACAGACATACACACACACATACATATTGCCTTGTTCACTTATCATCTTCCATCATATGTTCCAGGTTGTCATGGAGATCGGCTGACGTAAACCAGCCTGTGAAGATGAGTGACGTCATAGACGGAGACACATCAACTGAAGAGAGTCAGCAGGCTGACAGTGAGGCTGGTGTGACCGACAACGTCTATTCAGGTTTAGATGACGTCACCAAGGCTGACAATAGAGCATACGATAACATTCAGTATAAGTGACAATAACGGCCAGGAAACGGAAATATATAACGATGTTTTCAAAGAACTGTCAATGGATTAATTAATAGTAAAGCATACGTTGATCATGTTATTGGTTTATGGTAGAAATGTGGACATTTCCAAATTTGACACATCAGTGACAAAATTGAAGTCCGATGCAGTTCCCTAATTTGACTTGAACCATATATTCCCGTGTTTTTTAGGTGAATAATTGACTTGACCTGCATGTGTTTGTGACAGGTGCTATTTTTGCGAACCCCTGGTATCATAAATTCATAAACTCGTGCTCATGAAATAGTAGGAATTGTACGGTTGACTCGGTTTGGCAGATATTTCTGGAGAATTTGAAGGTCTCTGTGTCACTTTTATTTACACTGCAAAAAAAAGGAAACATCGGACATCATTTTGTTACTGATGCGTCAAATATGGAAATGTCCACCACATGTCTACCATTAATCTTTCTGAAAACTTTACTGAGGCCTTGACTTTTGTAACCTTGATCAAACAACTTCTGAGCAAGAGTCGCGCTCGGAAATCTTGGTAGAAAGAGCATGCTCGATTGTATCTCAAAAGTTGTGAAATGTAAAACCCAAAGACTGGAGCTGGAGACATTGCTCGACATTAAGGGAAAGTTGAAGTCACCCCTCTTGACATACAGTCTTGTGAATCACTCTGAATATCTGTGCATAGATCTCACTGGTCTCCTTTATTTCTAGTTCAGTTCATTTTGATTGTTATTGAAAGATATCAGATCATCGATATACCTGAATCTTAAGTTAAACTTCTTGGCCAAATTACTTTGTTTTCACTTTGCCAATCCGAACAGAAATTCCGATTCATATGCATAAAGAAGAAGATCTGCAAGAAGAGGGGCCACAATTGTGCCCATGGGGATGCCTGCTTCCTGCCTAAATGTCTTACCCCCAGATTTTACGTAGATATTATCAGTGAGGAAGTCCAGCATTTCACATGTTGTTTTCTCAGTAAACTTCAGATGGCATTTGCTTTCGTTTTTTACAAATTGTCCTGAACCTCTGTATATAGAAACGTAACTATATCTGTGTACACCACGTTTTTCCTTAAGTTTTTCATGTGGGATAGTGATGTACAAAGTTGGAAAATCAAATGTTTTGACTGAATGGAACGTGGTTCTTTTGTAACTGACGAAGGTTGTTATTGTCAACAACAGAGAAGTCACCTGTGAATATAAGACCTGCAGGTTGATAGCAGTATG
Source organism: Haliotis cracherodii (assembly GCF_022045235.1). NCBI lineage: Eukaryota > Metazoa > Mollusca > Gastropoda > Lepetellida > Haliotidae > Haliotis > Haliotis cracherodii. Next base: position 33,872,114 of record NW_027266268.1, on the reverse strand, counting down.
CTGAGTCTTCCCCAAAAGGTTCCTATGATTGAGTGAGTGAGTTTTACGCCGCTTTTAGCAATATTCCAGCAATATCACGACGGGTGACACCAGAAATGGGCTTCACACATTGTACCCATGTCGGGAATCGAACCCGGGTCTTCGGCGTGACGAGCCAACTCTTTAACCACTTGGCTACCCGGCCGCCCCTCCTATGATTGAACGAAAGGTGGTATTGAGCCCTACTTCAGGATGTTTCCGTTGGCAATTGTTGTGCCGGTAGGCTTATTTCAACCAGCAGTTGGTCAGGTTAATGTTGAACATAACTACAGATCAATATTTTGATGTTGGGATATATAAAATCTGGTCATTAAATAAAGTTTTTTACAAAATGAGATTTCTTCTTCATGTTTTTCACTATTTCTACAACTTATCACCCCAACAGTGGGAGATAACATAACGATTTCCAAGAAATGATTTGATGTAGTCCCACATTAGATTTGATACCTCTTATTTATACCTTTGAAAGCGCACGGTTCCAAATTACATGCTTATGACATCGTCGGAATCGTACAATGTTGAGCAGGGATTTATTGTGGTTAGGGAAAGGTTTTTCTCACTTATTATTTATCATTATCTGACCAGCAGGAAATATGATGAATCCTACGGCTTGTTCTATTTATTAACTGTACTCTATTGATATTCGAGAATGGTAATTGTGTTTCTTTGACGTTTTGAATGTTATAGTTTATATTGAATATAAGCAGATTTGTAAGGTATTCTTACCCGTTGCCATAAGATAATAAACTGGCCATAGACTGAATATAAACAGTTTGCATTTTGGTGTTAGCAATGCCCAGGAGCATAATACTGTTCTGGTGACTATCAACACTCATTTCGATTTTATAACGCTTTGGAATCCGCGGGTTTCCCCAGGCAATGTAGTCTGGCAGTGTTGACGTCCTTCCTGTAAAAAACCGTATTGGGTTAGAATAGGTCCTCAGCAACCCATGATTGCCATAACAGGCGACTAAGCTTGCTGTAAGAGGCTACTAACGGGATCGGTAGGTTATGCTCGCTGACTTAGTTTGATGCATGTCATCGTATCCCAATTGCGTGGATCGATGCTCAAGATATTAATCACTGGATTGTCTGGTCCGGATTTGATTATTTACAGACCGCCGTCATATAGCTGGAATATTGCTGAGTGCGGCGTTAAACAACAAAGCAACGAACCAATTTCCAGAATGATTTAGTGTCCAGGTTTTGAACCATGCTCCCACGTGACTAGTTCACACCGACGACACTAAATGGTACACCACGAGGTCATTTGATGTAAATATTATTGGCAACATGATGGAGAAACTTTCCATCAACTGTGGCCTCAATAAAGTTCAAAACTCGCACGTGTTTGATTTGACTTGTTTATGTCACCACCTCAATTACGGGCGAGTTGACGCCTTCTTTGATAGGGGTCATACAGTAACGTCTTCCGTTATTGCATTATTTGTATCTTGAAGATACACATGCCTGCAAAAGACAAAATTAATGAGAAAAGAAGTGTTATAAAGAAATGAATTTATGAATGTTGTGTGTTGTTATTTATTTTACAAAAGTGCGTAAAAACGTGTCCACCCCTTTGGGAAAATGTACCATCATAACTGGAGTACAGTAAACTACGTTTATAACAAACACGCTTATAACGAACTCACGGATATAACGAACATATTTTTGGTCCCGGTCATTTGCTGTATATATGCTTTATATATCTCTTATAACGACCTACAGTTATTACGAACTTTGTGGTCCCTTTGAGTTCGTTATAACGTTTAACCGTAGTTTGCTGTAGTCCAAAACGGTGTCGGTGTCGGTGTCGGTGTCGGTGTCACCGCCCCTCATGCCATACATGTTGCCGAAGGTAAGCACACGGAGACGTTCTGCTAACGACAGTTCGGTTGCGTAATGAGCTTAGTAAATGAGTTCCACCTAAACATCGACTTTAAGTAACTTTCATGTTACAATGACGATAAATATTTCGTTTTGTAATATTTGTGTGATGTTGTGCTGAATGGATGTAAGAAGTAAATATATATATATATATATATATATATATATATATATATATATATATATATATATATATATATATATATAGACATATATATATGTCTCTCTCTCTCTCTCTCTCTCTCTATATATATATATATATATATATATATATATATATATATATATATATCCTGAATAACTCCTTGATATGTTACAAATGTGATAACAGAAAATCAACAACTGACAACACAAATGTTATTGACTCTACATGCGTATATCGGTAACCAGCCGGCAACATTGTTTTTGTATTAATTCTCCCTGAAGTATTTTCTAGTTTATTTGTTTGATGACTGTTCTACGTCTTCCCACCCTTCGGTGTGACTATATCAAGTTATCCAGTACTAACGTTGATGTCAGGTTTACACAAGAACTTGATAACATCATTGAGATATATTTTGTGGAGAAATCTTGAATTTTTGTAAGAACCGCTTAAAGTGTGTTCTGTTACTCGTTTGCGTGTCCATGGTTTCTGTTCACAGGTTGCAAATATTCCAGAAACAAGCAGGACAGCTACAGAGCTCACTCACATGGACAAGTCTATGACTCAGATATCATTAGTTCCATCGTCATCTGGTAGTTACGTTACTGTAGACGGACAGTCACGTTGCAGATAGTGTTCCCGGTGTAGGCTCTGAATGCTATCTATAAGAGTGAGTGAGTATGGTTTAACGCCGCTTTTAGCAATATTCCAGCAATATCACGGCGGGGGGCACCAGAAATGGGCTTCACACATTGTACCCATGTCGGGAATCGAACCCGGGTCTTCGGCGTGACGAGCGAACGCTTTAACCACTAGGCTACCCGATCGCCCCTCAACCTATAAGAAAAGTCTGTCTAATCTGGTAAATTACAACAGAACAGAAAGGAAAGGAACCTATTTTATTGGTAATCTAATCCGTGTACGATACAATATTATCGATATGTTCAGCATGTTCAGCATGTCACTGGATTACCTTTCTCAAATACTTCAAGCAGTGCGCAAAACATATTTTCATTATCAGAATAAATAAATTTTGAGCTTTATATCAGTAATGAAATTTGATTTATTTGTTCTTTCGTTTCTGTGAGTTCAAATATAAGGTCATGTATTTTACACAAAAACATATATTGAATGATGAAATAAATCAAGGCAGGTTTAAGGGAAATAAAACTTTTAATGTGAAGTGCATGTGAGGTACATGATGCAAGAGCACATGGCCTCCAAACTGATGTTCATGAGGGAATGAACGATACATGTTGCCGTTCATACCTTTTATAGGAGGGGCGTCAACACTTCCGGACTACTTTAGGAGGGGCGCCATCACTTCCGGACCACTTTAGGAGGGGCGTCAACACTTCCGGACTACATTAGGAAGGGCGTCAGCACTTCCGGACTACTTTAGGAGGGGCGTCAACACTTCCGGACTACATTAGGAGGGGCGTCAACACTTCCGGATTACTATGCATGGGTGAAACATGCGGATTCCCAATCATGATTAATTACAGAATCAGTGGTGATAGTCACTTAGACAGTGTTATGTTTCGGGTGATTGCATAACACCAAACTGCAAACTGTATGAATACAGCCTCTCTCCAATTAGTTAATTAGAGTACACAATGCGGCAATTACAAATCTACTTTCATTTTATGGAAACTGATAAATTCAAAACGTCAGTGCCTCAGACGCGAATAGCATAGGGCGTGAATTGTAAACAGAGGCAACAAGCCAAAGTGTTCATCGTGTTGTTTTGCTCCTGCTGGTTTCATAATGATATTTATATTGTTTTGCAAAATTCATAAGAAATCTCTATTATACGCAATGTCCATTGTATGATTCCGCCTTCGTTATTTGCGTTGCGTGTTTTAGATCATTATCAGATGATGATACTAGGTGTTCGAGAAAAATATGCGACTTATTTATAAATGGTACAAATTGAAATAAGGAATTTGATTAGACACCATGTCTGTTACTCGTGAGTCAAGTTGGATATGTCCTGCACAAGCCTACCAACAACTTTTTGAAATCTTTACTGAGGTCTTCAGTAGCCCCAATCAAACAACGTTTGAGCGCGATAATGATGCTCTTTGAAAAACAATCTTATGAGCTTTTTCTCAACCAGATAGGTTAAACTTCACGTAGTGTGATCAACTTCTACATTACCAGGAATAAATCCATTGGCAGCTCTTTGAAAATTTCGTGCTCCTTTAATCCAGTTAAATAATTACTCAAATCAATGGCTTTTTAATCAAATCAATTAACATTCATTCATATATATCAAAACCACCAGCCTAAACTCATCTAGTGATTAATGTGTACTTTCATATGGAAGTTTTGAAAAAGTACCCTTAATTATCTAATAAAATGTATTAATGGTATATCATATTACTTACTTCAATATATATATTTGCATTGTGTTAACTGACCCTTTTCTTTTAATGTCTCTATTGTTTTCTGCCCAAAATGCATTGCAGGCCTTGACCAGTGCAGGAACCACATCTCTACACTACTCTCTGCGCCTACATTTCTGAATATCGTATTTGAAACTGCCTTCCTACCGTTACTGCGGATCGCATTCTTCTCTAGGCTTCCGCGGTGTCCTGACCGTAAAATCAACTGTGCCAATCATAAGGCTGATATTTTTATTAAAAAATCAAGAATTTCTAAATTCTTATTTTCCTGGTCCTTAATGGAACTTCCACTTAATATTGTTATATCCTTCAGCTTGTTGACATAGTAATCTAAACAAGAATAGACTTTGTTTTTGTTGGTCACACCAGCGTCACTTTCGGCCTGCTGACTCCCTTCTGTTTATTGGTCATTGACGAAGACGTCACGACGAGGTACAGCCTCGTATTTGTGATCTGATATCCGTAGAAACCTGGAATTGATATGTACACGATTTGATGGATGATAGTAATCATGAAACTGTCACATGAATTTCACTCAGAAAACAATATGTGAAATGCTGGACTTTCTCATTGATAACATCTATGCGAAATGTGACGACCATTAGGCAAGTAGTGGGCGTCCCCATTGGCACCAATTGTGCTCTCCTTCTTTATACACATGAATCGGAATTGTACTCGGATTGGCAAAATCAGGGAATTTGTCCAAAATGTTTAACTTGAGCTTCAAGTATATCGAAGATCTGAAAACGGTCAACTAGTCAAGTCCCTTTCACTGATACACCAGGACTAGAAAAAAAAAAACCGCCTCATCTGTTTCATATCTAGGATTATCCATATACTAGTATATTCATAGTGACAAAAAAAACCTTCTCCTCGAGAACAAGACTGAACGACAAGAGGGATGACTTCAACGTTCCAACAGTCAACTTTTCCCTTTATTTCGACCATTATTCATGTAACTCCAGTCTTTGGTGTCTACGTTTCACAAGTTTTGAGGTATAATTGAACATGCTCTATTCATGACGATTTCAAAGAACATCATACGACTTTTGCTCAAAAGTTGTTTGATCAAGGTTACAAAAGCCAGGCCTCAGCCAGATGAACAATTGACTTTCCTGTGTATGTGTTTGTGACGGGCGCCATCGGTTGGGCTTTTTTCGCGAATACCTGGTGTCATCACTACGCTATGCATCAAATACTTCATCAATATGAGATTTAACAGACCGGTTTTTTAAATGGATATATTACACCCAATCTGTGCAACTGCCCATTGTGTGCATTCGGCAGGCCGTTTTAGGGAACAGTAAGTGGGCTGGAAAGAAATCAATTTGAGTTTGTACGATATTCTGGACCAAAACCTTCAGATGTACGTGAAATCGCGAGAGCACAGAGCGTTTGTGGTGGACAGGGTTACCGCAGGTGCCAATGCAGAAGCAAATGCTTGACAAATAGGTTATCCTGTTTGAATTTGGGGTTGAGATGCAATAGTGCATGCCATAGCCACAACTCCTGTGCAAACTGGGACTGAACTGAGAGGTGATGTGATTCAGAGTCCCTTTATATGCAGATAACATTGTTTGATATGAGTTTTTAATTTAGAAAATAAAGTTTCTTAAGGACACATATTTGCTTGGTTGCTATTTATTACAGATTATTTTCTTATGAGAGTTTACTTTATTTAAAACAAAACATGTAAAACAATACCAATGTCAATTTCGTGGTTTGGGAAGAACAATTACTTGCCCGTTGCGTGAAATGAGCAAGCTGGTTGCCCATATTGTGAAATATTTAGAGAATTATTTTTCATTCACAACTATTGCCCATTGCAGGCAATGAGCAGATAATTGTTTGCACATTGCGTGCATTGGCCAAGCTGTATTGCCTATTGCACGCATTGGACAAACGGCCTGCACAATGCACGCAACAAGCAGTTGCACAGATTTGGTGTAACATATGCATTTTACAGAATAATGTACGCATGCAATTAGATGAATGATCAGATGCTTACCCCGAGAGAGCATTAATCAGCATAAACAGCATTATTAAAACGATTCCTACACCAAAGAAACTCCACATCAGTAGTCTGGACCATAGCTGTGCTGTGTAACATATAAAGAATAGGTTAGAAAATATCATGGAATATTAAGATCTACCTGCTGTTCCTTCTTTGTTTGTGTGTGTATGTGTGTGTATGTGTATATGTGTGTATATATATATGATGTGTATATGTGTGTATGTGTATGTGTATGTGTGTGTGAGTATGGCTGTGTGTTTATGTATGTGTTTGTATGTGTGTATATGTACGTGTGTGTTTATATGTTTGTGTCCTATTCGTCTTTTCTATGATGGTACTACGAATTGCTTTTCTATGCAAACTAACTCTTTCGTTTGATTTTCAATTTTTGGTGCTGCAACGTAGGATGCTTAAGCCTACATATGGCTCTGATGGTAGTCATCAGCATTGGAACTGATCTACAAATACGTACTTCTTGTTTCCACGTGACATCGGACACCAGTGAAGCCATCCAGACACTTTCCTGGACAGTGGCCGTCCATTACGTCACACGTGACGTCACAATGTCCACACTGAGAACAGTCAGGCCAGTATGTCCCGGCCTTACAGGCTGAAACGCACACAACAGTTTTATTTATATCGTGCCTTTTGTTAAGTTCATGTTGACCAGCATATTATTACTTTTGTAACTAATACACAACTTTTAAATCCAAGGAACACTGTATCAATAAGAGAATCTCACATATCATGACTTTGTCTTTGGCACAATATTCCATACTTAGATAGTTTCAAAATGTGTAGCTCGTGTGAGCAGCATATACATGTATGCTGGATTTACCTGCAAAAAATACATAACGATATAATTGATGGACCAACATATCTACGTTCAGCAACCAGGTAACATCTGCTTAATTTAGTTCAAACTGTTCTGTCTTAAATAACAGATCTATCGGTTTTGATATGAACATTGAAGTTCCGACAAAACATGAAAACCTGACAACATGAATTACTATTGGTATAAGGTAAAACTTCCATCTTAAGCGTCAGGTATATTTTCTTTAACTTAAGCTTCAGATATATAGGTGATCTGATATCGTTAATAACATTCAAATAACCCATTCCCTTCCACTGATTTACACACCAGGGCCCCGTTCCACAAAGTGATCTTAGCGCTAAGTTGATCGTAACTCCCGTTCTTTAACACTGACTTACGACACTCGTAGCGCTAAGATCGCTTTGTGGAACGGGGCCCTGAACCAGAAACAAAAGACAGCAGTGAAACTACCTCATCTGTTTCATATTTTGATCTATGCCTAAACATTAAGAACGACTAAAATCTATCCAAAAAACTAAATGACAACAGGGATGACTTCAACCTTTCAATAGTCACCTTTCCCTTCATGTCGAGCAATATTCCAGCAGCTCTAGTCTTTGGTGTCAACATTTCAAAACCTTTGAAGTACAAACGACCATGTTCTTTCTACGAAGATTTCAAAAAGCGTCATGCGACTGTTGCCCAAAAGTTTTTATCAAGGTTACAAAATTCAAGGCCTCAGTAAAGTTTTCAAAAGGTGTAATGTAGACATGTTGTGGACATTTCCAAATGTGACGTATCAGTGATTTCACTTACGGTCATACTAAAGAGGTGTTACTGACGCTGAACCAACCTACTTTCTGCACAGTCATTTCCAAGCCATCCATCTTCACACACGTCTCCATCACAGGCACCAGTCACGTGATCACAGGAAGAAGATGGAGTCTGACAATGGCGGGAATTGCAGGACTTGCTACAGTTTGGCCCGTACGTACTGCCTGGACATGCTGGAAACGTCATACACACAGACGTGGGGTGCAAACTATTGTAGGAGAACACTATTTAAATACAACGATAACAAATATATTTGAAAAGCCTCTCGATCACTGGTTACAATAATCAGTAACAGAAATACATTCCAACAACACACATGTCTTAGACCTTCTTGCAAATAGATTATATGTGCAATGTATGACGCGTTTTTGTTTATTGTTCGTTACAAGAGAGTGTACAAGGGGATGAACATTTGATATTCTGGGGCGGGGGCCTGGGATTTTTGTCGAAAACAATAAATTGTCCCAGAACATTCTTTAAAAAACAATTTATGCTTCATATTGTTGAAAAATAAATTTGGCCGCTACAAATATTACATTGTTCCAAGGTGACTTTCAGAAATAAATATTTAGAATCAAAGTTTTAATTTTAAAAACATCCTGTTTAGCTGGAAAAAAAACATTCAGTCTCCATACAAAATCCCAGGTTACTGAAGGTTGACAACTGTCTACAGTTTCATGTACAAGAGGTTGTGATATTGATTCAACTCACGTTGTCTACAGTTTCATGTTACAAGAGGTTGTGATATTGATTCAACTCACGTTGTCTACAGTTTCATGTACAAGAGGTTGTGATATTGCTTCAACTCACGTTGTCTACAGTTTCATGTTACAAGAGGTTGTGATATTCATTCAACTCACGTTGTCTACAGTTTCATGTTACAAGAGGTTGTGATATTCATTCAACTCACGTTGTCTACAGTTTCATGTACAAGAGGTTGTGATATTCATTCAACTCACGTTGTCTGCAGTTTCATGTACAAGAGGTTGTGATATTCATTCAACTCACGTTGTCTACAGTTTCATGTACAAGAGGTTGTGATATTGATTCAACTCACGTTGTCTACAGTTTCATGTACAAGAGGTTGTGATATTGATTCAACTCACGTTGTCTACAGTTTCATGTACAAGAGGTTGTGATATTGATTCCCCTCACGTTGTCTACAGTTTCATGTACAAGAGGTTTAGATATTGATTCCACTCACGTTGTCTACAGTTTCATGTTACAAGAGGTTGTGAAAATCATTCAACTCAAGTTGTCAACAGTTTCATGTTACAAGAGGTTGTGATATTGCTTCAACTCACGATGTTTACAATTTCAGGTTACAAGAGGTTGTGATATTGATTGAACTCGCGTTGTCTACAGTTTCAGGTTACAAGAGGTTGTGACATTGATTCAACTCACGTTGTCTACAGTCCGTGTTCATCCAACCGTCCCGGCACCCATCTGTACAAGCCCCATTGACGTCACAAGAGGATGACGTTGTAATGCAGTTGCGGGAGTTGCAGAACTGGTCGCAGTAGATACCATAGCGTCCATCAAGGCATTCTGGACAATTTTGGTTAGATGGAAAGTGATTTATACACGTTTGTATTTCTAAAACGAATATATAACATGAAACTGTTTGTAATGAATTAGAAACACAGGATATATATTTTGATCTGGAGATCCTTAATCATTGATAATACAAATGTAGCATATTTCTTATCAACCCGCCCTTTGATACTAAGCGCTAGCTGAATATCCTCACCTCTTGCTATCGCTTAACAAAGATCTGAGGACATCCCACCACGGGTCACGTCAGAACGACCTTTCATCCGACCAATCAGAGCGTCGCTTACCAGATCGTGAAAGTGACAGACGTAATGTGTTTTCTAATCATGCAACCTCGAAAACGTTAACACGGGGTATTCCGAACAACAGTTATGGCCCGTACGACTAATTCCGTCAAACGTATCGTCTATCTGTCGCTTCCGTGGGATTAACATTTGAACGGAGGAGGCGTTGCACAGTGTGTGGGAAGCACTGCCATAAAATCTCAACCATATATTAGACATTCCGGAATGTTCGTTTGTTAAGTTTTCAAATTTTTAACCGAGAACTGTGTCAACATATTTTTCAAGCGTAGTCTGAAATGGAAGTCGCCAGATTGAAACGAGTGCCCTTAAGCTCGAGAAAGCTGCTTTCTAATCGGCTGATGTCGACTTCTTGTTAGTCATTTCAGTGGCCGGTAAAAGTTCGCGAAAGGTCGTTCAGACATGATCCGTAATGGGATGTCCTCAGATCTTTGTTTAGCGGCAGCGAGAACTTAGATCTGATTTTAATGAGATTGTGGTAAGTTCGATTTCTTAGACGCATTCAAGTAAATAGAAACGTCAAAACTATCAAACAATGGACAAATGGATATCAGCATTCAAAATATTTTGACATTTAGATTGTGAAGCTTAAAATACCTTTATTTCAAAAACTAATGAAAATTACTGCTTTGGTCTGAACATGTGATATAGTTGTTTGCAAATATAATAACAATTCCTCCCAGTGAACATCGTTGTGAAGTTTCATGTACTTCTGTTGAATGGTTTAGGACTTACGCAAGGAACAACAAACATTGCGGACAGACGAACTGATGGACGGGTATGCTGAGCTCTTTATACCCTAAGCAGATCGGATTTATTGAATTGTGATAAAACAAATGCGTACTATAAAAAATTGCCTCAAATTAATTATCACCCAGTTGAAGACCAGCATTACACATGAACACTAGAAGAAGTTACGTGACACGTAATACAATCTCCTGCACTTACAGTCAAGTTTGTTTAACATTAGTTACCTTGTCAGCTACCTGCATTTTACCCATCTTACATGCCTACATTGAAAAGAATGGAAATTGTGTTACGAATACATTTGCGTATTAGTGACTAGGGAACATGTTTTTGCATATTAAATATATACTTAAAATAATCTCAGCAATAAATAGTTAAGGAACATGACAAGGATGAAATTAATGTCGTAAACTAGTCTCAGCAGTGTTTTCAGTTATAACTCAATAATAATTAAAGAAGAAATAGAAGCATATAGCAAGCCCACATACTTGTCAATGCATTTAAGAAATGTTAAGGAACATATATTTTTTGCCAGGTTGTCAATACTTTCATTAATAGTGAAAGTTTTTGGGTGAATAATAAAATACTATTTTCTTGATGACTAGTTTCCATGCCTTCGGGCCTCTACTGAATTATTTATTTATGACCAAAGTTCATGACATTCATCAGTATAAGTCAAATATAAACAATGTGTGCCAGAAACTTCTTTCCTGACAACTATACTGACTATTTTCCTTCTTTTACAAGGATACATATATAATATCATCAAGCAACAAGGTTCAAGAAACTTGTCAACTTGTCAAACGAGGCTGACCAATCCGTAGGTGACGAATAGACATCGTCATGTCTGACCATGTGTTGGAAACATTTGGTGAGAATGTTCATGTCTTTATTCAAAAAGGCCTACAATCCAACAGGTGTCCTATCAGCTTCTCAGCTAGTGCAACGAATGGGAGGCATTCCCGAGGAGTGTGAACTTGTCACTGCAGGCGGGTTTGTAAATGAAAACAACGTAGCATTTTCGAGACAAGGAGATTTAGCAAATCTCAAACACCAGACTCCTTTTGCATGCTGTAGATACAAGATCACACAATTATGAAAGAACTGTAGTTAAATGAACACAGATGTGTTGGTGCTGTGTGGTCATTTTTCTAACAAGCTTACAGACGATTTATGTTTTAGAAAAGAAACAAATACATTCCTGTTCATACAATTCAACAACAACATCAATGCGAAAGAATCTCCTTGCATATCATGCCTTCACTGGCTGTGGTGCGAAATCAAGCTTCTGTGGATATGGCAAAAAGACCACTTGGAAAGCTTTCAAGAAACACCCAGATGTGAAGAATGGAATGATCCGACTGTGTAGAGTACTTTAAATGAGACTGATCAACTGTGAAGCTGTTGTAGAATGTGAAGTATTCAATGATGTGCATGTGTAACGTGGATGAACGTGGAGAAACGTATCAAAGGGTTGAACTATTTACACGTTATTGTAATGTATTATCATGTGTTTCATATGTGAATACATTGATGTTCATTGCTTTCATTATTCCTATTTTCATTTATTTAAAAACTTCGGTTTTCATCATTGGCTGAAAAATAAAAAGTCGTTAAAATAGCACAGCAGCTTTTGAGATGATCCCTTTCAATCTCCAGGTAAACCAAAAAATTGCTTGTTTAAGGACATTTATGGTCTTATGAGCAATAGCAGTCATTATTTTGAATTATTTTGATAAAATAAATTACTGTAGAACTTATTTTTTTAAAACTTTTTATACGACCCCTTAAATGCAAAAATAGATTCAGGGATGGCATACACTCTGGTAGTGTTCCTTGATGCCTTAGCAACAGTTCTAGTATTGATGTCATAATGTACTAAAAATGCCATCGGGCATATTTTTTGCACTTTTCGCCAGAATGTCCAATGACACACACCACTGACTGAATCCCCTCACCTGCACATGTTGGTCCCTGGCGCCCTCGTCTACAGCCGCCAGGACAAATACCACTGACAGGGTCACACGTGTCATTTAGACACCCCCTGCAAAATTCGTCACAGTGTGTTCCGTATGAGCCATTGCTACACACTGAAACAGGCAGAAACACTATTCTAATGAATGAGTGAGGCGGGTTTAACGCTTGGAACAGAATCCCAGTTATATAACGGCGTATCAAAGTACACAGCGGTTTCAACAGTCACGTGTCTACATTTGCATAGAGGCGGTCGGGTAGCCTGGCGGTCACGCCGAAGACCCAGGTTCGATTCCCGACATGGGTACAATGTTTGAAGCCCATTTCTGATGTCCCCCGCCGCGATATTGCTAGAATATTGCTAAAAGCGGCGTAAAGCCATACTCACTCACTAACTCACTACATTTGCATAGAAAGTTGCAAGTAAACTTTTAATGTCATGTTGTAGTTTTTATCACAGGAGTCCGTATCTAAAAATAGACGCCCTCATGCATATTCATGACCATCTCCACACGGTCATGAATATGCATGAGGGCGTCTATTTTTAGATACGGACTCCTGTGTTTTTATAAACATATGTTTGTTGACAAATTATGGAAACAGTTAACGATTAATATGTGAACTATAAGTCCGAAACACAGTGTTTCATATGGGATTAAATGTACATATGTCTTCAAGCATTCTTGCATGGGTTTATTTATTAAAGTGAAAAAATAAATGAAGTCTTGTGATTTAATGTGAAATCAAAAGAAACATGACCTTTCATTGATTACCTCAGATAGATCAAGGCTATACCTAGCACGTGTGAGTGAGTGAGTGAGTTGGGTTTAACGCCGCTTTTAACAGTATTACAGTTATATCGCGGCGTGTCAGCTTAATGTGGGAGGAAAGCCCGAAGTGATGCAGGTCTCAGACGTTTACAACTTCGGTGAAACCCACGAGCACGGGTATGGTACTGACAAACCTAGAAACATAATCGGGGCGAACCGGGATTCGAACCCACAATCATAGGTTTCTGGCGTGCCCAAGGGACGCAACTCTGCACAGCGAATCGCGGCGCCTTACACGACTGGGCCACCCGTGCCCCCTAGCACGTGTGACAAGCTGCTGTATTACCTCGTCAATTGTCTCTTCATCACAAGGGTAATATGTAGATCGTTATATTTACGTTATATTTATATGTAATTTATATTAACCAAAACGAAATGTATGACCTTTCACTGGTGAACTCATCTAGGTCAAGGTCATCTAACCAAGAGAGGATCTCTGTTTCTGGCACGTGAAGCAAACTGATGTTTTATCTCGTAAATTGTTTCCTCATATGGAAGGGGTGGTGGTTGTAATATCTAAGAAATGGCGGCTCAGCTATTGTATTATATTTACGTTATATTTACCGTACACCTCCACTTCACACAGATTGAGTGTGTGGTTATCGTGACTGATTGTCAAGTACCTCCCGTGACCGTCGCACGTGACGTCATAGACACCGTCAGCCTCTTGAGTGTCGTAGGTGAAGGTGTAGCAGGTGACGCCGGTACCTGAGCTAGTGTTGTGCAGGTTGATGGTGGCACCGCGAATCCTCGATACATCTAACATATAAGAATTGATCCAAATAAGGATAATTGTCAGTGTGACGTAATGTCAGTCAAATGTCAGGAATAATAAAAATTTAATATGTTCATCTTTAACGAGTTGTTCCAAACAACAACTTATTTCAAACTTCAGCAGATTTAGACTCGCCTACAAACGTTATCAATAACTCATGACATCATAGAGAAACGGATTGTTATTCAAACATTAACTACAGTCTCAATATTTCCAGGGGACATGCTCCATGTTCTTACATTCCTTCCTGTTATAGATCCTGACATCGTGTAGTCTGTACACCCGACCCAGGTCCACTGTCCACTGACTGGGTGGACTGGGTGGAACGGCCGGGTGGAAGCATGTGTCGGTATACACATCTTGCCTTCGGTCACCATCCACAGCTTTGTCGGGAGTCCACGCAGGACGCTGGGAACCAGTAGGCGATGAAGCTGGTCGATGGTAGGCAACATTTTCTTGAAAATAGGTAAAAAGAACAAATAATCCACATCTTCTGAATAAATGTTGTCAAAATATGACTGGATTGAAATACATCAAATGAACAAAGCAAAGGAGAACCAGAGTCAACAGTACATGAGCATTAACAGAGACAGAGAGCCCCCCCCCCCCCCCCCCCCCCCCCCCCTCAATCCCCACCCCACAACACACCCTTCCTTGTATAATATATAAAGCATATATCATTACATTCTGTAGTCATTTTGTATTATGCAAATAACAGAAGTGTCGTGTATGTATATAAATAGTCGAACTTATCTCCAACATACGTTTTTGACAGTTGCGTCCCCATCCCCCCACCCAGCCAGCGTCACACTTAGCTCCACACGCGCCCGTTGTGACGTCACAGTAGACTCCGCAGTGACACAGAAACAAGCAGGACTTCCCGAACTGGCCCGGGGGGCAGGAACCTGGTGAGAGACAACAAGAGTAAATTAACAGACAAGTATGTCTGTAAAAATACTAAAACCAACCTTGACAATCCAACCATTGAATCCTGTACTAATATAAGGTTAACGGGCACGGTCGAAAAGGCGCCTGACTCGCTGTATACAGACCCTCGTACCCACCCCGTCCCACCCCATCCAACCCCAACCCCCACACCAACCCCGTCCCACCCCATCCCACCCCATCCCAACCCGTCCCACCCCATCCCACCCCACCCCACCCCACCCCACCCCACCCCATCCCGTCCCACCCCACCCCGTCCCAACCCATCCCAACCCGTCCCACCCAACCCCGTCCCACCCCATCCCACCCAACCACACGCAACCCCACCACCAATGAAACACAGTTTACAGGCAATTAAATGCAACTAATTACAGTAATGAGAAAATACCAAACATTCATTTCAGTGAAAGGTTTTGGAAACAGTTGTGGTCTATACCCAGCAACTGTAACTGTTCCTGTAACTGGAACCATGGATAGAGGGTTACAGTGATATTGTGCACAGAAAATACGGTCTCCATTGTTATGTTTCATTACACATGAGTGCCTACTTGTAATAAAAAATTCCAAATCTAATACGGTGCCAGTAGGGATAGGACGGGTAACACGGGTACTCGGGTCGGGCGTGTACTGAGTAGGACCCGGGTACCCACATGACTACCCGTACCCGTGGTTAGTCACGTGATTATAGTGTTTAATGGCAAAAATTATTTAGAACTCTATGGTTACACTATAAGTGACAAATTTCTTTCTGACTATACACACATTCCTTCTGACCTTTATATGTTTGCATAATGATATAACTTCAGTCAATTTCAGTGTATGCATGACCAGACTGGATTATACGTGTATCTAAATTTATTTTGACAGGCGTACGGTCAAGCGTTTCCCAATCAGACATTTTGTACCTCCCTCTTGAAACCTACAGCGGGTACCCGGGTAGGATTGGATAATAGGGGGTGGGTACCAGGGTAGTAAATATGGACTCGTCATAGACCTAGGTGCAAGGGTCTGTGAGTATTCGAAACCGGTATTGAAAACTGTTCCCTTGTGTCCAAACACCATCACTTCAATGTTTAAATTCTCTTCTAAACACGGGTTATGCAAGGGTCGAACAATACTTCTAAAAAAAGATGATTTAACTGAACCCCAAAGCTTTCGCCCTATTACTTGTCTGAATAGATAGTACACACTATATACAGGGTGTCTTACAGATTTGTGTCATTATACTGCACTTCCAATAACATTATTCATATTGAGCAGAAGGGAGCCAGAAAGGGATGATGCGGTTGTAAGGATCAATTGCTGGTTCGAAAAATGATCCTTGAAGAGGCTACAACTCACCACCGTAACCTCTCAATGTATCGGATAGACTACTGAAAAGCTTATGAATGACTTTGAAGTCACTGGAATGTATTGACCTCACTGATCGACTACTTGTTTTACCTAAGTCTTTAATGAATTCCTGGTCAACACAACTTGAGATGTAATTGCAGGGGGAGGTGGTGACTTCAGAACCAATTTCTATTAGAAGGGTAATATTTCAGGGCGATTATTTAAGTGCTTTGCATTTGTGTTCGTCACTAAACCCTGGACTTCCTCAGCACAGATCCCTCCCTTCTTCTTCTTACAAAAGATTGGCGTGTCTTTTTCTAATGATATTGGTATGTAATTTGGACTCGACAAATGCAACCTTCTTCATCTGAAACGTTGCAAGGTAGAACAGGCAGGATCAGTCAGTTTACTTTGGGGGTGAGTTATTTACCATCTCTTGGAAGGTCAGGCCCAAACGTACTAAGGGATGCAGGTGAGAGACAAACTCCATAATGCCTATATCAAGAAAACCTACGGGCAGAGTACAAGTGTAGACTTAAGAAAATCTGGAGTTCAGAGCTCAACGCTCGCAACAAAGTCAAAGCCTGAAATACATATGCTGTGAAATACATTGCTGATTGCTGATTGGACGAAACAAAAAATGTTGACACCCTCACACGAAAAATCATGTCAGACAATATATGTCCGACCACCCTCGCTCTGCCCTCAATCGCTTATATTTACCAATCATTTTGTTTGTTTGTTAGTTGCTTAACGCCGCACTCAGCAATATTCCAGCTATATGACGGCGCTCTGTAAATATTCGAGTCTGGACCAGACAATCCAGTGATTGATATCATGAGCATCAATCCACGCAATTGGGATCGATGACATACATCAACCAAGTCAGCGAGCCTGACCACCCGATCCCGTTAGCTGCCTTTTACGACAAGCATAGTCGCCTTTTACGGCACGCATGGGTTGCTGAAGACATATTCTATCCCGGATCTTCACGGAGTAACTCAAGTCAATACTGTATATTATCAGACCTGATTTGGAGCCAATATGCGTTTCTGTCGAAAGCCATGTGACCGCTTCTCGGCCAGTGAATATGGTGGATAGCTTTGCATTATATAATAAAGTATATCAACTTTATATTTTTCTTTAGAATGACAGGTATTGTGCAATACAAGCATATTCTATCTCGATATCACGTGTTGGCAACTCTTTCAATAAAACAGATTCATTATATCATAATTTGGCATGCCGACACACGATATCACCCCCTCCCTCTTTGATACGTTCAAAGATCGCCTTACTCACCGCATATCAGTTGCATCAGGCAAAATGACACGACAATCCTCACGCCCGCCATGTTTATCAACCAGGATAACTGATTACACTTATCTAGGGCTATGGACACTTCATTCGTGACCACTCGCCCCTTTCCGTAACCTGCAAGAAGACTCGTCCCCCTATCGTTGAATGTTATGTGCGAAAATACGACAAACCAATCAGAATGCGCGTATGATTTCAAGTTCTTCATCAAAGAATCCCTCAGAAATAATTTTTGATTTTACATATGTCTTGCATCTAAAAATATACCAAAGACACAGTTAAATGTGTTCAATCATACTGTATAATTCCGCACGTCCCGATGTGCTTTAAATTGCATCTGAAATATATATAATATATCGGGAAAATGGGTGAACCATTGCGCAACGAGTTGACAATTGTTTTAGGTATGCCCGTTTGCGTTTAGCATGAGTCACTATTCGGCTTGTCCCGAAATAACACGAGTTGGTCACGAATGTGCACACCTATGAGTGAATCAGCCGAGGGCTCGTATATACTTGCTACGCGCAGGGTGAGGAGAAGTGGTGATTTACTGTACTGTCATAACTACGTTAGGGCGTCAAGGGCGACACTACGACAGCTACCTTAACGTACTGTCGTTCCGTGTCGTCATGGTCATTTAAACCACTTTGCAGCTTGCCTGGTCAGAATCGTGTCATCTAAGTCAAGGAGTGAGTGAGTATGGTTTAACGCCGCCTTTGGCAATATTCCACCAATATCACGGCGGGGGACGCCAGAAATGGGCTTCTGCCCATGTCAGGAATCGAACCCGTTCGTCGGCGTGACGAGCCAAAGCTTTAACCACTAGGCTATCCGACCGCCCCTCTAAGTCAAGGAGTGATTGGTCTATTGACGCTTACTCCGAATTGTCCCCATCCGCATTCACACTCACATAATAAAGAAACGCAACACCAGGCTCTATACTAACATAGTTTTACTTAGTGTTGTACAAGGTTGGTCTCGTTTTATTCGTTTTGATTAGATAACCGTAACCTCGCTAAGGTCTCGCAGTTACTTGTTATATCCATAAACAATAACGAGACTTTTTCGAAACTAACAGTTTATTACTCCTACAAGATCGTCACACGCATTAAATTCGTTTTGCGTTCTATATTAGTTATGCGTTGAGCTGCTACAGATATTAAAATCGAGTTACTGTGTATGCATTTGCCATGTGTGACTACAAATAGATTTGGGGCTCTATGAGTGAGGTGTTACTGACCAATTTCTCGACTCGATTTGATTTAATGTATAAGGTTGAACATAGCGAAATGAAGACAGTGTAAAGTATCGGACCGATATCTGGAACTACGTTGGATGTTCCGGCTGTGTCATTAGGTTCCCTTCAAAGGGTAATTTGTGGCACCGAAAGTGTTTGTTAATGAAATGAATGTACACTTATGCACAATCAGATCATTCAAAGTAAACAGTCCCGATACAAATCATACGAAAGTTTCGTGGAAATGTACCTGACTTCTGATTCTGTGGCACTAAGCATCCCACATGAGAACAATATCATTAAGTATCGCTTGAGTAAGACGCTGTGTCTGGATCACGGTTGTCTTTCCTTATTTTGATGGTGACCTTGTCCTTCGTTTGCCGCTGCCACTGATGCAATTGCAATTGTTGTTATTGTTGATACCCCCACTGTTAATCCACCTACTATATAAAACTGACGTCCAAAAGAAACTTTACCAGAGTTTGAAATCACTCTTGCTCAAAAACAACACAACATACATGCATGAAGTAAAGTGTATTGAGAAGATCAATATATCAACATAATCAACACTGAAAATGACAATCATACCGCGACCGAGAATGACGTCAGAGCCCCCCCCCCCCCCCAAAGATGGGTGTGGTACAAAACTCGAGCTTTCAGAATCATGGACAATAGGCAGAGTACATAAACAATCGCTCACGTTCAATAACAAGTCATTAGTAGCGTGTGTGACCACCAAATGCCTCAATACACGCAAAAACTTTTCGACGCACAGAAAAGGTCAGTCGTCTGATGAGGTCACGTGGGATTTGACGCCATTCTTCTTGGAGGACCAAGATCAATTCTTGCCGGTTGGCTGGAGAGTGTGGTCGTTGTCGAACACGACGATCCATCAAGTCCCAGAGGTGTTCTATGGGGGACATGTCGGGTGAGCGTGCAGGCCACGGCAGGAAGGTTGACTTTGTTGGTTGCGAGGAAGTGACAGTTCTGGCTGTATGGGCTCTAGCGTTGTCATGCTGATAAATGACACCACGTGGCTGCTGTTGGAGAAATGGTAGGACAACTGGACGAGGAATGTTATCCATGTAACACTGTTTCCGTCAACGATGACCAGCGGTGTCCGCTCCTGCCCACAGATCCCTCCCCATACCATGACACTCCCTACCCTTACCCGCACGTGCATTTGCAGTTGTCCGTGGTGCACGTGTTTTTCACTTTTTCGCGTGTTATCTCGCAAACATGTAACAGACAATTAACATTTTCTGCATACACTATTGTTGTATTTAGGTTATGTGTTTTAGATAGACTTCATCGGAAAAAAAATTATACTTTGTCTGGAATTTATATTTTCAGTTGGTAAAGTTTCTTTTGCACGTCAGTTTATATTCTGTACAATGTCCCTCATTCAGTCTTGCTTGACAACGGTAAAATGACCTATACCGAGACGTCGCTTTTTACAGTATTAAAGAAGTTGTTATCCATAAATTGTGTCTACTTTTTTACAGTTGTTCTGTGTACTCACAACTGTTCGTTTGAATAACAATAAGTTGAAGGAATTGTAAAACATAAATGTTTAGCGTTGCTGCTGTTATGTGTGCACTGAAACTGTCAAGAACATTTTGTTGATGTGTCTTCGTAGAAATGTCAACAATGCCCATGTTGGGGCATATATCAATATTCATGCGCAACCAGATTTGAAACCGGTTTCGGTTTGGTCTGTTTAACGAACAAAAATTCTTATTTATTTACACTTAAATACACATTTAACACAGTAATAATTAAAATACCACATTCATACTCGTTGGATACCATTGAAATTTTCCTTGTTTCATAAAAAGATATCTAACCGGAATGAGTGCAGTCCTCTATATATACACACCCACAAACCCACAACAGGTTTCTCTACATGAGATAACTAGAATGTTCCCCGACGACGGAGATAAGAAGGGGGTGCTACTTAAGTCTTGGAGAAAAGTCAAAAGTTGCACAATTCATAGACATTTACCACATTCATGGGCCACAAAGGTGCTGACAATATCATCATCAGGGAGAAACACGAATTGGCGTCAATGATCATGGTTAAGCAACTCTGATATGTGTCCCCTTATGCCACTGAGCTACACATGTCCCCTACCATGAAAATGAGATAAAATATAATTATCGGGATGTATAAAAAGACTTGTTAAAGCTGACGGTTATTGTATGTGTTGATTAATATCAGCAGTGTAACGCCGCACTCAGCAATAGTCCAGCAGTATGACGGCTGTCTGTAAATATTCGAGTCTGGACCCTATAATCAATGTCATCATCAGCATTGATCCACGTAATTTGAATACGTTGACATGCAATAAACCAAGTCACTCACAATCTATTCAGTTGCTCCTAATGTCAAGCTGGGGACCTACGAGGGGAGGTGGAAATGTTCTTTGCCTAACTGCGAAGGATGTACAGTAAGTTGGTTGGTTTCTTGTTTAACGCCGCACTCAGCAATATTCAAGCTATATGACTGTGGTCTGTAAATAATCGAGTCTGGACCAGACAATCCAGTGATTGATATCGCACGCAATTGGGATCGATGACATGCATCAACCAAGGCAGCGAGCTTGACCAAACGTAGTCGCCTTTTACGGCAAGCTTGGGTTGCTGAAAATCTATTCTACCCCGGATCCTCACGGGTCACGAAGAATGTATAGAACACCCTTGACAGTTTGCATGTATTAAGTAAAATATTGTCCATTCTTACAGGCTGCAGGAGAACCAACTACACAACCAGGCAGCATATAGCTGCAGGCATTGAAGTGATTAGGTATTCTCTGTGGATGAAAATGGTTAACATAATTTGGCTACCACGCTGTCATCACACATCTCCAACTGAAGGGCTGACTTCAACAGTTGTCCATGGACATCAGGAAGGCCTTCATCTGCCACCACTGAGGTAAATCTTGATAAAATACAAATGTTGATGATTCATATGATCGACGACTCACCACACGATACGAAGCCAAGACAGTAGCCATCTCTCATGAGAGAGTTGAGAGCATTCTGTGTAATGATGTGGGCATGGCGTGGGTGCGCGAGTGTGGTTTTACGCCGTTTTCAGCAATATTCCAGCAAAATCAAGGCGGGGGACACCTGAAACGGGCTTCACACATTGTACCCATGTGGGGAATCGAACCAGGGTCTTAGGAGTGACGAGCGAACGCTTAAACCTCTAGGCTACCCCGCCGCCCCGAGCTGGGCATGACAAAGGTTTCAGCATGCTGGATTCCAAGGCTTCGGATTCCTGATCAGAAACGCCCCGAGTTCATCATCTCTCGTGAGAACTTATTTGCAGGAGACCAAGGTATTTTTTAGCGATTCGTAACCATTGATGAGTCTTGGATTTGCTGCTATCAGCCAGAGACTAAACATCCAAAGCAGTGAAAACAGCTAACGTCTCCTCCAAAGAAGGCAAAGTCTGTTTTATCAGAAGGTACGGTGATGGCTTCGGGTTTTCTTTTTAATACCCAAGGAATCCTACTGGTATACTACCTCCCGAAATGTCAGACCATTAATAGCTAATATTACGCTAATCTGCTCTGTCAACCGCGTAAGAATATCACGGCAACCAATTCCATCAACGCAGGCAATCATAGTAAGGCTCCGAACGTTTCGGCCATCCTTTATATATTCCATTACCAGGAACTCCAACGGGTTTTGTGGATGTTGAGATCAAACATCGAGGACGGGACATGACCGGTCAACGAAGTCCCATTTCAGTCGGAACTAACAAGCACATGCTACAGGGGATCTAGTCACCTCACACACACACACACACACACACACACACACACACACACACACACACACACACACACACACACACACGCACACTCACTCACACTTTGCACTTCCGTCCATTTAAGCGTAGTTTCACAGATACCTACCGAAAACACAATAATCATACAATTGTTTTATTTCTATCAGTTACAAAAGATGTTACTCCTAGAGTCAAACCTCCAGTCGTCACTTCTACCTGTGTCATAGCTAAAGTTTACACAAAGAATACAGTGGGCTAAAAATATGGCAGTAGTTAATGTAAATAATCACTTAATGAGTAAACAAGCTATAGTAGGTGAAATGTTAATGTGTTCAGTTGCCGTACACACATCCTGTCATAGCCTCGGGGTATCTCGGTGTCATGATGATTATATGGAGGGTTGTAAACTCGAGACAATAAATCAGAGACGTACTTAAAATGACTTATTGTTATGTCACATGTGTGATTGTCTAGACACGAGGAGGTAAGTCCTTCAGATAGGTTCCGCCATATGCCGCTGTCTCGTCGGGGGACTATTTTCAAACTGAATTGCGTGTTCAACGGTAATGACAGCGCTGACTTGTTGATTCTAACTACTTTATCCAATCAATGCGCGACTGGTGCTGGTATGCTTATGGAGTATGAGTGAGTTTGATTTTACGCCGCTTTTAGCAATATTCAAGCACCATCATGGCGGGGACACCAACAATGAGCTTCACACATTGTACCCATGTCGGGAATCGAACCCGGCTCTTTGGCGGGACGAGCGAAAGCTTTAACCACTAGGCTACCAGACCGCCCCTCCTTATGAGAAAGTATCGAGAATCTAAGTGAGCATCTGTACTGAAACGTCGCATTGAAATAATAAAGATGTTAACATTCATAAGTCAACTCTGTCTTTCAAAGTGTCACTTATAGATAGTGTGTCCAACAGGAGCATGGTGTCTTTCATGATTTTATCCGGTGTCTGAAACGAGTCCTCCATCAGTGCCTGACTAAGGGTGCATGGAGCATGTTTCGCAGCAAGCTTTCCTATAGTACTTGTGAGAACAGAGTTTGGCAGAAACAACCAGGTGGCACTGCGTCTCGCCGTCATCCTCACATCTTATCTCTGAAACAGAAAATAAAGTCTGTGTAGCCTTCTTGCTACGAGAGGTGTGTGGGGGGGGGGGTCATCTGAAGGTCGACACACACTGAAGCAGCGTAAGAGGTCAAAGCTAGTACTTTTACCTACCTCCATGCAGCTCAGTATAGCAACAGTTCGGGAGATAAGTCTTATATAGAGAAGTAGATGTAACAATTACATTGGACATTTATAGTGTATGTTTAAAGGGGGTCAGTTGTACGTTACAGTATAACACTGGGAACCTTACAGCGCATGACTGATATGGAAATGCGTTAGTAGAATGCATGAAAGGTGATGCATCTATCGTAGAAGACAGAAACAAACGAAAGCAAAACGAAGTTTCGGGGTCCATGATAATATTCGCTGTGCGACAGAGCAGCACTCGGCAAATATCTTTTGGGGGCCGATCGAAAAAGTGCTGACATGCTGCGTTGGTGAGATTTTTTAATAAAATTTGAATCAATACGCTTCTTCATTGTGACCCAATCCCCGACTTAAATCACCCAAGAGTGACTTGGGCCTTTGCTGAGATCGTTCTGGAGTGAGAGAATCTGACCGCTCTCGAGTGTTTGAGTCAAGGCTCAGATCACTGGACCTGAGATTAGAGCACTTCACATCTAGGAATCGTTACAATCCCTTGTAAAACTACATGGCCATTTCTTTTCTTTGACACGTCATGGACCACATCAGTGTGAATAGTGTAGATATACGTATAAATTCCCTTACCCTTTTCGCATGGCTGGAGTTGACATCGTTCCCGTTCCTCGGGTCGTATTTTAGCGTCGCACACTTCCGTATCCGGCCCTCCGTAGCATCTGACGTCACGGTACCGGAAACCGGTTGTGCCACACGATTCAGAACACTGGCAAAGAGGAATTAGACAGTAATGATAGAAAAAATCGTTAAACATGGGATAGCAGTTGAATCTAGTCCATGGCAATTCAGGGTAAAAATAGGGTCTGCAGTAACCGTGCTTTGTATGCCCCTCGTTGAAGGCGTGTCGTGTACGGATGGTTGCAACGACAGCTGTTTGTCTGAGGGGCGTTGTACAAAGCGATCTTAGCGCTTAGGTGATCGTAACTCCCATACCTTAACAAAGACTTACGACAGTCTTAGCGCTAAGGGTGTTTCGTACAACGGCACTCTGGTCCATAATATTTACAGGCTGCCGTGATATAAATGTAGGCATGTAGGCGCTACGAAAAGGGCCCGGGTTTTTTAGGTAAACATTTAGACATTATCATGAATCAGAATTACTTTGCTTTATTTTTTCTGGCGCGTTCTGGACTTATATACGTTTTAAGACAGGCAGGTGCGTACAAAGAGTTGATTGGAGAGGTTTCCGGGAAACGCATCTAATGTTTATCGAAAATGTATATGACTTTTGGAATGTACACGAGAACACTTCATGATTAAGAGATATAGAGTGAACATTTCATCGAGAGCCGCGACTTGTTTACAGCTGAATTTTTCGAGAAGTTCGAAGACATCGGGTCTTTTGCTGAACTTCAGAAGTTGACCATGTTCATGCCCGACGCGTGTAATGTAAGTGAACAAAGGCTACAAGAAGTTATCAGTCATATGGAGGTCCGATACCCTTCAATCGTTGTTAATACCCTTCGAGAAACATAAACATCTAAGCAGACATTTTCTATGATACTTTTCAATTTTCAAAAGGTCTCACCTCGGACCACTCTGTGGTGTACCAGGCTGCACCACATGGCGCGGTGCGACACCTGGTGGTGGTGGGAGGTCTGGCTTCCTCTATACAGTACGAGTCCGGCCGGATGTGGAAGCTGCCCCTGCTGGTTGCGCCGCATACAACACGTCTCGTGGTGACCCCTCCACCACAGGTCACAGAACACTGGAACACATTACTCATGTAGGTGGTCTCAAACTGAAGCTACTTTGAAGCATTATTCGATCATGATTCATGAATGTGAATGAAGAATGGGTTTACGTCAAACCGTGCGTGATACAAACAGTGTTTTCGGAACCTTTCAACATGACATTAAATTCGTCATTGACATTTCTACGCGGAAAGTACTTCACGTTTGTTTACGGATATGCCACGTCGATTCCCATGTGGCCCACCAAAATGGAAATGAGCCAAAACTTCCCCGGTGCCGACCGTTGAAGATGATACTCACAAACGCAGGCGAGGTGCCGACACCCTAATCATAATAGGAGCCAATCTAGGATGATTCGACCCCCGTCACTAACCCACCATCAACTAAGAGACAACCTGGATCCGTGCTGGGTCCGCATGCCTGAATTATGATGACACTGGTGAGGACACTGGTGGTTGGTCTAAATCACAGCAACGAGCAGATTTCTTCCCTTGCATGATGAGAACTCTGATCACAAATTCGAATACCAGATTCGCCCTGATTAAGTCCCTTGGTCCAGCGTGAGTATCACACAACTGGTAATCGTCTAGCACCTGTTCACTCTGGGATTGCCTCCCTTATGATGCTGCCTAATGTGATCTAAGTAAAACACTGTTCAAAGCCATGTTACGCTGTTTACCCACTACCCTATCACGTTGTCGATGACATGTAAAACCTGCTAACCCACCTCTCCCCACTCCTGGGGCACCCACTTGTTCTGGCAGTGACCGCACGCGTGAACAGTGAGGGGTTTGGTATTGTAGTCGCACTTCCGGTCGTCAACCGCCCGGCCTTGGTTGTCCCGGCAATACACCTTCCGCTTCCGCACACCACACATGCCAGAACACTGAAATACGGTCATTAATGGCGTGAGTTACGAACAATACATCAACATGTTTTTTACAGCCTCAGAGTCGTTACCATTAAGAATGCAAAAACATTCCGGATAGCATCTCAAAGACCATTGGCTTCAAATTATCCACATTAAGTATTGCGTTTGTCCTCCCAACATGGGCCACATTTTATGGCTGCTAGAAAATATACGAACAAAATATGTGAGTGGGTATTTTACTTCTTGAAGGTCGCGCCATGTGTAATCAGAGCGAACTTATCCAAATCTATGTAAGGATGAGTGGATTCTTGGCCCAGTCAGATGTCAGGTTTTTGAAATAGCTTCATTTCTTTACCATCTCTATTCGGAAATTTCTATTTTAACAAAAGACAACACACAACACAAAAGTTAATATTCCTTTGGTGGTAATCCCATGGCGCTCAGAAACGACTGGGTGTAAAACATATCCACAATAAAACAATGGTGTGGCCTTAATCATTTACATTAGGAACATGCTGTTTAACTTCGTATTCGAGATATTGAAATCAGAATTGCTGGTCCGAATGTTTCACTCAGTCATACCGAAAAGAAGCCTCGACTTCCTATGAAGGAGTTGTCAGATCTCACAAAGATATATTGGGTCAAAAAGAAACGATACATTTCTTGAAAAGATTTTGTATAACACATTAATGGAGAGAATAACTGCGACAACTGTGAAGGGAGTTTACTATTGTTACAGTAACAAGACAGTATTCGCTATCAAAGCAGCTCCGAGAGATAGGAGACCATGTAATTCATATAAAAGCTATTTATCAATTAATCAAAATAAAGAATACGAGCAAATCAAAATCGAGCTAAGAAATTGTTTTCGGTTGATGGAGCTCTAGCCGGTTTAACTGCGAACAAAAAACTTATAACGTGTCGCCTCCAGTAACTCACAGACGACCAGGGCAATGTAAACCAGTGGTTGATGCACGGCTTGTTCCTGCAGGGCCTTCTGTCAGGGGGCCTCCGGCGTGTGCTGCACGTAGCCTCGTTTTCATTACTGCACCGGACGTGACGTAATTGAACACCATAGCCGCACTCCGTTGAACACTATAAAGCATGAACCCAATTTAGAATAAATATCATATTGAGTAAACCCACGTTATTTCGAGTGAAGCCTTCCTTGTGAAAATGTCAGTAATAACAAGTAATAACCAAAGAAACTCCTTTATATTACACATAGACATGTAGGACAAAAATCGTCTGGAAGGGGGACTATCGGGGTTTCAATTTTGGTTATACGTAGTTGCGTGCACACCACACTGACAACCCTATAGTCTCGCCTCCGGACGATTCGATATACCAAGGGACGGGCCACACCAGTAGGTTATTATCAACGATCTGGAGCAGACAGTCCAGTGATTGATACTATGAGCATCGATCCACGCAATTGGGATACTATGACATACAACAACCAAGTCAGCGAGCCTGACCACCCGGTCCCGTTAGTCGCCTCTTAGGACAAGCAAAGTCGCTTTTTACGGTAAGCATTGGTTGCTGAAGACCTATTCTACCCCTGATGTTCACGGGTCTTATGGATGTACTTGGATACATTGATACGCCCTGTCCCCTCAGGTAGAAATCGCAAGTGTAACCTACGTATAACCAAACTTGTCCGATATGAACATTTTGTCGTTAACAGTTAACAGTTTACAGCATGTAGTAAATATTAATATCCCATACCTCTTCCCATGCTGATATTTCCCATTGTGGAACACAGCTTCTCAGCTTACGACAGGTGCGAACTGTTTGGGGCTTGTCAACGGGCTTGCAAGCGAAGTCTCGCACAGTGCTGTCAAATCCGGGAGCCATCATCTGCCAACATCGCGCGGTTCTTTCCTGGCGTCCCTCCCCACAACTCTCCGAGCACTCGCTCCACAACCCCGCCACCCACCTGGAAAATTACCCGTGTCATTGTTCATCCTAACATGAATGTTAGACAGTTTTTTTGCTTTACAGCATCTTTCAGTATGAAATGAGAACGACACAGCCGACACCTCGAAGAAGTTACCACGAACTCCTTCAAATGTAGTCATCTTGTGTTAATTCCAAGTGCTGGCTTTCCCACAACCAGGCTCACATTATCATGCTATATTTTGCGTAAACGGGGTTTGCCAATTTGCTAACTGGTAGTAACACTGGTGTTATGTGCAGGAATACTATTTGAAACGTATTTCGCCTAGGTCACGAGGTAATTTTGGTCTTTTGGCTTTTGGCTTGATCGCTTTCTTTAATTCCACATGGAGCACGGGTGGCCCAGTCGTCTAAGGCGCCGCGATTTGTTGTGCAGAGTTGCGTCCCTTGGGCACGCCAGAAACCTATGATTGTGGGTTCGAATTCCGATCTGCCCCGATTATGTTGCTAGGTTTGTCAGCACAATACCCGTGCTCGTGGGTTTCACCGAAGCGGTAAACGTCTGAGACCATTGAATACTGTTAAATGCGGCGTTAAACCCAACTCACTCACTCACTCACTTTATTTCTAAAATACAATATTGGCACCACCGGCGCTAAATACAGGCACTTTTCACTGTCGATTGTTCCTTGTAAAGTGTAGGCGTTTCGATCGTCTCTCTGAAGAATTGCATTGCCAAAGCTTCTCGAAATTGTATACAGAATGTTCGCCCGTGTATACAAATCCTTGAAGTACGGACGAGTTCTCTCATCTCCATGAATTCTCTCATCTTCCATGAATGATAGAATCTTCTTTTGGTATTTTAATAATATAGTGAGAGATGACTATGGTTTTACGTAACTTTTTGCAATATTCCATCCATATTAGGGCGGCAGACACCAGAAATGGGCTTCGCCGAAAGCTTGATATTACGGGGTATGAATAAAGCTAATTTGCACGATGACGTTGATACGTCACTGAGCTACTTATATAGCGCAATATCTCATTCCATGGATTAATCTTACCTCATTCGTAAAAGGACTGAGTGAGTGAGTATGATTTTATTCTGCCTTTTGCAATGGTATCGAACCCGGGTCTTCGGCTTGACGAGTGAACGCTTAAACTACTAGGCTACCCGACCGCCCATATAAATAGAAATATACAGCTATGTTTAGTATATGTCGACATATATCAACTTTATTCTGATTGGAGAATATACCAGTATGAACATTAAAGTTATGCGTGTATGAGAGAGATACAAAATTTGAAACAAAGAACAACACAACCTTTGGAATCACTGTCAGTGGCAGTCAGCAAAGTATGATGGTTTACGTCGCAATAACTTTGTCAATGTCAAACCAATGTCCATTTTATTCAATGTTTATCATTCATGATATATTATATACATGTATGTGCTTAGTTTCCGAAATATGTCAATAAATATTTAAATGCAAACGGTCAATTTCTCATTAGCTTGCAAAATATGAGACATTTGATGACTGTTGTCTGACCCAGGGTCATGGGTTTCGATCAAGGACGATTTGCGGCGCCTATGACGACCAGGGCCACACTCGGCCGTAGGTTTAGGTATTTCTTGTTGATAACAATTCACATTGCATTTCAAACGATCCTAATACATTAATCTGTTGACCCCTTCTGAACCTGACCTCGTAGATTTATCAATCGAGTGGTGGGGGATTTTAGAGACGCTTCAGTGTGGTGTTTCTAGTGTATCCGTCACTTTAAACCGACGATGGGTAGGTGAGCGGTTTTGTGCCTCGTGTGTCAGTATTTCCGCAGTATCAGGACTAAAGATACCAGAGAGACAGATTCTACACACACGCGTGACGAGGCCACGCTTCAACTACTAGAACAACCCATCGCCGATAATCGTAATATGGATATGTCTGTTGGAAAATCGTGAATAATATTTTGACGTTCACAACAAGCATGGGTATGGTTCTGAAAATCCAAGGGTTATCATCAGGGCGACTCGTGGATCAGCGACGGCGAAGGGACGCAACTCTACACTGCGGGGAATCGCAGCGACAGGTACACATTCATACAACTTGTTCGCCAGTTTATTATTGAGGTTTTGTTAGTGAGTTGGCGTTGATCTTGGATTGGATACCACTAATCTGAGTGGTGAAGGGAAATGTTATATAATTATATATATAATTATATATATATATATATATATATATATATATATATATATATATATATATATATATATGAGATACAATGAGATATATTGTCTCGAAGTGCTTACAAGTCGTTGTTGTGACAACCCTCAAAGACCGTTTACCTGGGTTTACAGGTTCTGCCTGCGCATGCGTGGTGGGACGGCGGCGGCTTCGTTTGGCCGTTGCAGAACCTGTCATCTACCCTCTCGCCCGTGCGTTGATAACAGCTGAAAAACGTCACCGTGGTCCCTGCAATACGGATGGTTATACACTGGCTACATGAGTAGTTATACATAGTGGTCCCTGCGCTACAGACAGTTATATATAGCTGTATGGATGATTATACACAGTGGGGCTTGCAAAATAGATGGAAGTGTAGAGAGGAGTAACAATACACGACTTTAGAGTTTTTCTCAACGTTAGAACCGTCATTTACGTCATATGCCAGTAACTGGTAATACAAATATTTCTTTAGTTCATTAAATATATATTGGTATCAAATAAATGAAAACTGCACCTATTTCGCACGTGGAAGTACAGGGCGTGACGTCATTGGCTCGCCAGATGAATCTGTCTTCTTTCTTTCTCTTCCTTCCCCGGCCTCGACGTCTTCTTTCTGACAACAGCAACGGCCGACTAAAACCTCCAAACTGGGTCATCAATATCTCCTGTTAGCCTAACGTCATGGCTAACGTGACATGGTTGCTTTCGGCAATCATAAGTTCACATATTTGTCAAAAAAAAGTGACAAATCAAGGATTGTGTTTCAATGTATAATCAGAATTAGCCTCACGAAATACAACAATCACGTTTTCATCACAAATGCTCGATTTCGTCAAGATGTATTATCTGATGAAGCAAATGTAAATATTGAAACACCCTAAAAGGTTCCCCTTAAGTTAATGTTGTTCGACGCCGCAGTCAGCAATATTCTAGCTATAGCACGGCGGCCTGTAAATAACGTCATGTGTGACAGGCAGCTAGTGGTGGACATCATGAGCAACTATCCACGCCGTCGGGGCACGATGACACACAATCAACCAGATCACACAGTATAGCCACCCAATCCTTATAAGTCAGCTCTTACGACAAGCGTCGGCTTCTGGTACCTATCCCACCACGGGGATTACCCCAAAGCTCCGTTATACTAGTCAAAAGGTGGCAATTACCTGCCTTCTCGGGTTTTCTGGTCGCGACTTGAATTGACAGGCCAACCTGAAGGTCTGGGCTTTCCCCTGAAAATAGTCCCATTAAACTAAGATGTGTCTTGTGTTCGAGAGTTGTACACGTTCAAGGCGACTTCCCGTTAACTATCATAATATCTCTATCTTATAACGAAATTCCCTCTACCGACTTACACAACCCAGACTCTTGTATCATGCGTTTAAGCTTCAAGGCAAATATTCAATTAAATAAGTCATCGTGAGGAAGAGTTCTGCCTTCATCTCTTAAAAGTCAAATACATATTCCATCAAGTAGATATGTACATTTCAAAACATCTGTAACATGGCATACCTTCTGAAGAATTGGATCCCAGTGTTCTGCTTGCAATGCTGAGGTCCTCCTTGGATGCCCTGGGGTCTTCGTCAGGCATGTAGGTGGGTATAGCTGCCTCCACGGGAGAACGCCTTGAGGGATTCACCACAGATACGTTTTCAAATGGCATTAGTACCTCATCAGTTGGTTGTGGTGTAGTTGATATCTTTGTTTTCGTAACGTTGACAAACCCGGTCGTCAGCACGGTGGTAGCTACCACTGTGGCGCTACCGTTCACG
The DNA here is from genome assembly GCF_022045235.1 of Haliotis cracherodii. Classification (NCBI taxonomy): domain Eukaryota; kingdom Metazoa; phylum Mollusca; class Gastropoda; order Lepetellida; family Haliotidae; genus Haliotis; species Haliotis cracherodii. The sequence goes on along the minus strand of NW_027266268.1, from coordinate 33,839,418 downwards.
GCTGTACCAGGAGAGACCGGCGTTGATGTGATTGGTTCCACACGTTGAATCGTTCTGGTGGTAGCCGGCTTCAAAGTCGACTTTGCACTTCTTTCATCAGTTTTATAACCTTGAGAAGGCTCTGTGTTATTTTGCTTCATTACCATAAATCCTCTGTGCCAAGTTTTGGTACCTTTCTTCTGAGCAATGTTTGAAAACGGACGCGTTTTCTTTGCCCTATTTCCTGAGGAACGTGAAACGTTTTTAAAAATACCCATCTTAGAATAAACAGTCTTTACACTTTCTTTCCTTCTCGACAGCTTTCTTCTACCCGCAGTTTCATGTACCCTACGGCGATGCGCCGATCTTGAAAATGATTTCCGCCGACCAGATTTCGTAGGGCCCCGTCCTCTCATTCTATGAAACGTTTCAAATGTCCTTCCCACGCGTCTTCTCTGATAACTCTTGCCGTGAGGTACCTTGCCTTGGATGGCAGCGTGTTTCCTTTGGCAGGATGGTTGAACTGTAGACGTGGCCAGAGCCACAATAGGCGTGGGGTTGGCGAGGGATTTATGTCCCGCCATGCCCCTCCCCGATACCACGTGGTTGTACAGGAGAGACTGCCATGGGTAGCTGGGGTCGG